>NC_056523.1:113717854-113828326 GCF_019175285.1 Sceloporus undulatus | reverse complement strand
GGGGAGGAGCCAGAGGCTCCCTCCCTCTGAAAAGGAGGTGGAAGCCCCACCCCTGGCGGGCAGAAGCCCCGCCCCGGCACCCAGCCCCCATCCTGGGGGTAGAAGCCCCACCCCCGGCACACGACCTTAGAAAGGTTTGCCATCACTGCTCTAATGTAAGTTTAAAAAAATGGTTTTACTTAGCATAGCTGACCAACATGAAGAAGGGAATTGTCTGTTGCTCCCATAAAATATCAGTGCATGGAAGAGCTTTTCTTGATCCTTTGGGAAGAATAAAATGCTTTAAAGAAAGCCTACATAGTCTGTGAAATGTGGACAAGCATGGTTGCTTTCCAAGCATGGAAAGATAAATAGTGGGAACTTAATATGAATGGAAATAATGCGCAGGTGGCTTGTCAGAAGTGGTTGTAAATAGTAGATCATACATGCTGGTTTTATTTTTCAGGGGTAATGAACAATCAGCTCAATTAATTGATATTTAGGCAAGCATGAATACACAGAGAGAGAGAGAGAAATTCAGCTATGTTTTCATGGATGGGCCCTACTTACTGTCAGAGTATTTATTTATTTATTTATTTATTTATTTATTTATTTATTTATTTATTTCCAGGATTGATATCATGCCTTTCTCCACAATGGGATTTAGGGCAAGTTGAATCCTGCCTTGAATAACCTATAGTCATGCCAATCAGCACTAGGTAAGCAAGTGGAAGCACAAGTAATTCAGTATATTTCTCCAGCCCAAAATCAATTATTTTTGATAGAGGGAGATAGGACCACTAGAACGTGGTTGGATCAGCACCTATTTGAATTCTTTGTCTAGTTAGGGATAAGATTAAACTGGAACTATTCTTTGGTCTTTCTCTCTGTACTAATATGGCATTCCGTGTCCACACAATGGTATAGAGGCTTTATGGGGTGATTGGAGAAACTGAATTACAGGGAAGGGGAAGCTGCATTTGAATGCATATCATTTCAGAAGGCTACAATCCCATGTTACCAGGAAGTAAGTCTAGTTGAATACTGGCCCTCATTTCCTATTAGTAAACTTACTCAGACTCAGGCTAGAAGCCTATTAAGGGTTTGGAGTCTTGCTATTTTGCTTATAATTTGTCTGAATCTTCATTATTTGAGGAAACTGCTTCTGATCTAGTATCAGGAACTGGCTGTTATTATTTAGTGGCAACTGAGTGATGTTGGAAGCTGAAGAAATTGGCCTTTAAAAGTTGTCAAGGCAGTAGGTAACATGATTTAGCTATGCAGTTTAGTGTAGATTTAAGTGGGGAGATCTTTGACTCTGCTGTAACCATTTATTTGCAACCTCAGATAATTAGGCTACAGATAATAATATAGCTATTAGGAATATATTCCTCCAGGATGACAGGTCCTGAGGTCCTGAAGAGGAATAAAATTGATTAATAAAATTTTAGACTTTTGATCATCTTCATCAGTTTGATCATCTTCATCATGGCCTGATAACCATGCCTTGTGAGGAATGTTTAAGGGTTGTTTTTTGATTGAATAAGAGAAGACTGAGAGGTAATGATAGCCATCTTTGAAAATGTAGAAAGGTGGAAGGAAGGAGAGTGAACACATTTGTTTTTGGCTGCTCTAGATCACAAACCAGTGGATTCAAATTACAAGAAAAAAGCTTACACCTGAACATTAGGAAGACCTTCTTTACTGTCCACACTGTTTGATGGTAGAACGGACTGCCTCAGAGAGTAGAAGTATTTAAGAAGATGTTGGAGGGGGATCTTTCAGGAGTGTTTTAGCTGTGTATTTCTGTATGGTATGGACTAGATGACCCTTGTGACCCCTTACAACTCTAAGATTCTATGAATCAATTTTATTCCTCTTCAGGAACAAAATTCTCTCAACTCAGTCCATTTTGTCAATGTTCCTCTTGTGTTAGAGGTATACTGTGAGCTGCAGTGCAAGTCTAAAATAAGGTCACTCTAGGTCATATCAATAACACAGATCTCATTTTGAGGAGAATAGTCCTAATAATTGTCATTTTTAATCTTCTTGAGGCTTCTTTGGTTCCCTTGTCATCTGTTCTTTAGGCTACAGATACATCCTTTTGTCTCTCTCCCACATGCTTTGGTTCCCGATTCCTTCTGTTAGTTCTGTCTGTATCTTATTGAAATTGACTTATTATTGTTTGCTTTCCTTCCACTCAACACTGAATTTCCATCATATTTCCCTGAATGCTATCACTGTGGCTATAGTGGAGCAGTTAGCAGCATTTTTAATGAATTCTTTCATGATAAGGAAACACCCAGCGACAGGTGGAAAATACCAGAATGTCTAAACTAGTAACACATGCTTCCAAAAACAACACTACAGAAAAACGTCTGCTGTGCTACACTGCACGTGTGTGCATGTGTGTACACAGACATATGAAAGGGACAGACTCTGGTTGAAAAATGAGTTTGAACAGTTCCAGTTTATAATTTTCCTTTCTTTTGTCATTGCTGCTTCATCTTGACTATTGTGCAGTCTGTTTGCATCAGTGCAAAGAAAATGGGTGTGGATAGCAAACTGTCTTCCTTTATCAGGTTTAATGCACAATCCTGATTCTAAGTTAGGCCCCATATAGACAGGCCAAAATAAAGCTGCTTTGGGACACTTTGGAAGTATGCTGTTTAAATGATGCATGATTCCTAAGAGTCGGAAAGCTGCCCTAAAGCTGTGCTCTAGTCCTTAAGACTGGATCATGGCTTTGGTGTAGCTTCTGGACTCTTAGGACACATGCATCAGTTAAACAGCATATCTCCAAAGTGACCCGAAGTAGCTTTATTTTGACCTGTCTGTATGGGGCCTTAGACATCCTTTGAAGAAAAGTAAAGAATCTCTCTCTCTCTCTCTCTCTCTCTCTCTCTTACACACACACACACACACACACACACACACACACACACATAATTCCCAAGAGCATTCTTGTCATAAACCTTGTCTCTTCATCAAATATTCACTCCTAATGTCTCAATTCAATCCATGTTACAGTTACCATAAACCAGATGTTTCATTCCTTTCTCTGCCCAAATGCTTAAAACATGCTGACACACACACACATACACACACACATGAAGCATTAATAAATCAAGACACTCTACATATCCGAGTTGCTTTGCAGTAAGATCTAACCCTTATTAATGCCAAGAGTTTTTCAAGGAGTAAGATGTTCATCTGCAATACATTGTGTGGTTTCTTCATAGATAGTTATGGTAACCTTTCTAAGGCGGAAAGAAGAACAATTACAGCTGAATTACTCCATATATAATTCATAATGCTTCAGTGAGGGCTTAATTTATTCAAGACATTGTGAGGTGCTATTCAGATCTATTTACATGAAAGAGGATCATGGGGAGAGTGCTTGACCAGTCCTTGGTTAATGCTTTCAGCCGGTGCTCTTTTTTGGATAAGGTCTTCAGCTGTTGTTGCCATAGTTCCAGTAGAAATACTCCAAGATGGATCATGGAGGAGAAAATATGTAGCACTTGAAGACCAGTTCCCAACATCAGGCACACAGGATGACACTTTGATAGTCTGGCTCTCGCCAAGTACTTATTAACCCTATTGACTAAAATAAAGTCTCACTGTAGAGGGACAAAATGAAACTAGGTCAATGTTTGGCTCTTCACAAGCTAGCAGACTTCCTGCTCCATCACTAACATATTTTTTTTTTATTTAGGTATTTATACCCCGCCCTTCAGCCCTAATAGCTATCAGGGCGGCTTACATTTATTATTATTTTTAACCAGACAGTTCCCTGCCCGCAGGCTTACAATCTAAAACACACGACACAAAAGGAGAAGGGAATGGTGAGGGGGGAGGGGATCAGGTCCAGCATTCTTCTCTCCCTCTGAGGCCTGGACCAAGGCAGATGGACTGGAGGGAGGGCTCTGCTTCTTCCAGGCAAGCCTGGTGGAGCTCGCCTGCCTCTCTCTCCCAGACAGTTGTGAGGGATGGTGAGAGATGTAGTCCAGCAACATTTGGAATATCTGCCAACAACAGAGATGACTAACATCATTATAGTTTGGCTGTCATATTTTGAAAGCTGTCTTTCAGTCCATAACTGAAAACTGTCTAGATGGGTGTGTGGTATGAGCAAAGTAATTCTTCTTAATAAGTTCTTAAAGCAGTATGCTACATAGTGTGTACATTCTTTCCACTTAGTCTGCTTTGTTTAGAATGCATTATCTATGAGGAAGATAACTGTTTGCTGTTTTGACTTTTACTGAATAAATCTGAGTCAATTATTTACTAATACCTCCTCATTTTATATAGACACAGACTTTTGTATGAGGCCTATCATTTTTCCATGTGAGTTATAAGTCTAGCCTGTTCCATATCCTTTATAAGCTGTGATTTAAAAAAAGAAAGAAAGAAAGAAAATGGATTTTAAAATTTGTACTGACAACACATATTTTTAAAGTACTTTCTCATAAAATAATGCATTTCCAAATGTATTTTTTATCAAAGTTTCTATTTTTAACATGTATTATCCTTATTTGTATAAGCAGTTTGATACATTTTCTGACCCAAGAAAATTTGCCTGGATTAGTCTGGGTAATAGTCTAGGATCAAATTGATGCGCTTCAAAATGCAAAGCAAACTAAATCCTCAAGCATACTTTATAACATAGAATGCAATTGCAGACTCAGATTCTGTCATTGTTTCAGCCCTGGGAAGAAACCACATCTTCAGAATCACATCACTCATAGAACTCACCCAGAAAACCCCTTCCACTCTCCAGTGGTTAGCATTTTTATAAACTGAAGAAAGGGATGAACAGTTTATTTGGCTTGCTGTCTCTGAAAATCTTTCTGCCCAGGGGTAGAATTTAATATTGTTCCAGCAGAATTTAGCATTCCTCTAAACTAGCCCTTTCCTTTCCAGTGACACAAGCAAGTTACTGGACAGATTTTGCCCAAATAAATGCATTTTATTCTCCTTCTACATGAATTATTCCTCAATCTAACCACCTGTTCTAATAGAGATGTGTTGGGAATTTAGTCAAGTATTCTCTTTTTAAAATAACACCAATTTAGTCATCTGAACTACAGAAATACAAAATTGATGAGATTTACAGCATTATCCCAATCGCTATTCAGAATTAAGCCCTTTATGACATACTGGGATTGCTATGCTAGTTGAGCCATGGCCAGACTGTTGTAGCCTTGAATTTAACCCGTACCCCACTCCCTGTTTTACCAAGTTCTTGATCCCTTCAGGTTCTCCAAACTTTTTTTTTCTAACCAAAAAAGACAAAATGGTAGAAGCCTCCAAGAACAGCAATTCACCTTTTGAATGGATTACTATAAGGGCCTGTACTCTGTAACAAATATCTGTTTCTGAACACCAGATGTAAACTTCTAGCCCATTCCATTGTGGGGAGGGCATTTTGGTAATCCATGTGTGACCCATAGAAGCTCTGATCCTACATCAAAGAGTCAGAGCATAACATTCAGCATTCAAGTCTGTCCCACGCTTGTGCCTTCTTTTGCACAGGGTGGCATTTATGTGGCACACAAACCCTCTCCCTGATCCAGCTGTCAAGTGTTGGGAAGAAACACTACTTCTGCTTACTGGTGAGGAAGAGGGAGAGTCAGAGATGTAGACAACTTGCTCAGATTGGAGGGGGAAGTAAATGAAACTGTGCTCCCAGATGGATGTACTCTCCTATTTCTTCCCCTCCCAGCTACAGTTGAATTGTCTCACTGTTCTATCCTCTCCCCACCAGTAAGCAGCTGTAGCTTTGGCCCCTCTCAGGACTTGACACCTGTGGGTTGACAGGTTTGCTTGTGCAAAGGACTATATAATGACAAGTTGTGTTCTATCCAAAAAGAGACACACACATATGTAAGCAGCACCAACACACATACATTTCACTAACAGGATTCTGATCGGGGGGAGGGGGGACTATTCCTTGGATTTGCCTCAGTTGGTCACCTAACTTTTAACTAAGGGGCTGACAGACTGCCCTGAAAGATTGGAGGCTGCACCAACCAAACCAGCAGATTCTTTCTGGGACGCGCCCGGGATACCATTGGTGCCCTCGCACGCACCAATGATGTACATGTGGCGCTGTGCCATGCTGCACTGCATGTATATCATCATGGCGAACCCCGTGTGGATGTGGGCAAGCCATGATGGTGCCCAGACAGTGCTCTCCCGAGCCCTAAAATCAGCCCCAGGCCAGCACAAGATGCCAGTCTGTACCAGGCCTAACTCATCAATTTAGTTTGACTGGCGTCAACCTGAGCACATTAGCATTCTTTTGGGGGAGCATTTTTTAAATTAACGATTTTCAAGTAATGCAAAACAGTAAGTTTAACAAAGGAAAAACAAAGCACTACAACATAGATGTGATTTTTGTCATGAAAGCAATACACATACTGATTAATTAAAATCCATATCATTTTCTGTCTAAAAAAAAACACATTAGAATACAATACTCAAGAACTAGAACATAGAATCAGAGACATAGAATCGTAGAGTTTGGAAGAGACCACTAGGGCCATCCAGTCCAACCCCCTGCCATGCAGGAAATCCAAATCAAAGCATCCCTGACAGAGTGGCCATCCAGCCTCTGTTTAAAGACCTCCAAGGAAGGAGACTCTATCATACACCTTCCGAGGAAGTGCATTCCACTGTCGAACAGCCTTACTGTCAGGAAGTTCCTCCTAATGTTCAGGTGGAATCTCTTTCCTGTAGCTTGCATCCATTGTTCCGGTCCTGTTCTCTGGAGCAGCAGAAACAAGCTTGCTCCCTCCTCAATATGACATCCTTTCAAATATTTAAACAGGGCTAGTCATATCACCTCGTTAACACTACTTTTCTCCAGGCTAAACATCCCAAGCTCCCTAAGTCGTTCCTCATAGGGCATGGTTTCCAGAACCCTTCACCTTTTTGTCGCCCTCCTTTGGACACGCTCCAGTTTTCTCAATGTCCTTCTGAATTGTGGGGCCAGAACGGGACACAATTCTAGGGGTGGGGCCTGACCAAAGCAGAACTAACAGTGAGGAATCATGTAACATACTACAGTTAAGAAAAATCGTATTGCTTCCATCAATAGAACACATCCTTGTGTATTGTCAAAATTTACTTCAAAAGATGCTTGAGGCCAGAGTCTCAAAATGGTATGAACCAATGCATAGTTCTCATCAACCTCCAGAGAGATGAGTGGGCACAGTTGCTGATCATGTGCCCAAAAAGAACCCACTCTTGTGTCCCTCCATGAGGTGCATGTAGACATACTTGATAATCCAGAAAGCTTGTTTTAACTTTCAAGTCCCACACCATCTAACTCCTTCCTATCTTTCATCCTCCTTTCTTTTTACCAGCCTGCTTAGGATCTGCGATTCTAGGAACACTAGGCTCTCATTCAACCAAGAGTTCCTCCTCTTCCTTGGTTCAGTTTCTTCTTGTTCACTCACTGTTCCCATACTACAGGGCCTTTCTATATGCAGTCTTGCCCCTGACTGGAGCATCTGCGGATGGCCCCACCACATTCTCCCAATGGGACACATGCACATAGCCATGCCACAATTGAAAGCTCCCAGTTTTTGGTTATCTGTGGGAGGTCCGGAATGGAACCCCTGCCCATACGAAGAACTGACTGTATTGGAATACCATGTCTAAATTGGTGGACTGCTCCTTCCCCATTTAAAAACTCAATTGAAAACTTTGTTTTCCAAAGCTTTTAGGTTTTTTAGTTTAAAAGTTTAAAACAAAGTTTTCAATTGAGTTTTTCATATTTTGTTACCTTGTATATTTTGATTATGTATTTGTCGTTTGCGTATGTTCCAGTCGATTCATGGATTCAGCCATCCACAGCTTGAAACTATTTTTGTTAAAAATCTGAAAAACAAACCTGGATTTATATAAGAGACACCATTTTACTATCATGTTATATGGGACTTAAGCAACAATGGATTTTGGTATCTGTGGGGGGTCTTGGAACCAAACCCCAGTGGATGGATGATGATGATGAGATGATGATGATGATGATGATGATGAGATGATGATGATAAAAACCCATCCTATCCAATGCCATCTCATGCCACACCAAATCAGATATTAGTGAAGAGGAAGCATGTATTGTCATAGCCCACAGAAAAAACCAGGAAGATTGCTGTGGAAGAGACAGTAAACCCAAAATCTGGAGTGAAGTTTGTTTGTTGGTAGCTGGTAGTCATCCTCAGCTCATGACTGTGTTGTGACATCTTAGCATTTTGTAGGTGTGGGGTCCTTTGGAAAAAGTGCTGGATAGTGGCACTAAAATCTTCCAGGGACTCATCCCCCAGGCAATGCGACACACCACTGTGGAATTGTCAGCACATATTTCTCCTTTCCATATGCTTATAGGATTTCTGGTTGCTTAACAGTTTACTCTGAGCCCCAAATAGAGCACCTGCAATGCCTCCCTTCCAAAAGTGGAAATGCAGATCTCAAGTAAGCAGGGACTAGGCTTATTGGCATGGAAATATGAGGTGCTTGAAGTCTAAATGAGCATTCTGTTAACACTAGGGACTGTAGTGTTCACAGAATGTTCATTTAAGTTTTCAAAGCACCTCACATCATTGCCAATAAGTCCAGGTCCTTGCTTACTTGATATTTGTGTTTAAACTTTGGGAGGGAGGCATTGCAGTATGCTCCATTTGGAGCTCAGTGTAAACTGCCACTTAGAAATCACAAGAAATCACCCAATTGGCACTGGGGAATAGACAAAGTGAAACAAAGTGTGAACAAAACCCCACACGTTTCTGTAATAAATTTAACATGCTAACTTTTCCAAGCCTCGCCCAGACTGCTGCTGTTTGAAATGTAACTGGAAAGCTATCAAATTGAATACACACTTCATTTTCTTGTCCTTCTGATGAAATTCAAAAAATTAGGGATTCAAAACTTTACTCTTTTAACTAATGAAGAACTTGCATCAATATACTTGCTGAACAAATTTTGGCAACAGAATAGGCTGTCTTCTTGTTTGATTAAAACATACCATTAACCAATTATTTTAATTGTTCTTTGAGCAATAGGAAGTAATTTGGGGAAAAACCCCAATGTTCTTCACATCAAGAAGTCATTCTCACCAATAAAAATGACGAAACTGAAGCTCCTTCTATTGGAAGTGAGTGACATAAGAATTAAATCTAGAATTCATGGGGGAACAAAAATGTAAAGAGATTAGTAAATATTTATTTAGCAATATTACATCCTGTCTTCTGTACTGGGTAGCTTTCCATCCAGGCACTGATCAAATTGAGACCTGCATAGTTAACTTCAGCAAGATAGCTACACCATTTGCCCAGCAGTTCATATACTGAATATGGTAATACCTTTGAAAATAGGGTTCTTCAGTATAGTCTGCACTAAGCATTTATTCAGGATAGTGCCACAACCACTAACAGGTAGACCCTGTTGAGCCTGCCTGGTGCTGTTCAAGTTACTGTTTCAGAGATGGCTCTCACACTCAGGATACATAGGCCAAGTCAGGAGAGAACAGATGGCCCCTTATATTTTCTTGTCTGTCTTCCCATCTACATCCTTGTACGGCCTGTGCTGAGTATCACGAAGGCTATGCATCAACTAAACAGACACATTTCACCATATCATTAAAGTGTTCTGCTAGTGCACGTCACATATTACAAAAGAAATATCTGTTTTATGTTTTCATCCCTGTATTTAGCATTTAGCAAAGGCAAGTGTCCAAAGTCAACATTTTTCTTCCGTTTTCTCTGTTTTTCTTTCTCTCGACTCCTCAGCATTTTTTCATCAGTAAAAAAATATTTTATGTACCTCTTTGTATCAGGACTGAACAGAGTTTGCATTCTGGGTAACTCAACAGGGTTGAACTCAGGGTTTTATGTGCAATATGTCAAAAAGGAAGGGGGATCTGCAGGCAGTACAAGAAAGGAAAGTCATATGAAGTGAAAGAAGCAGGCATTGGATATGATAATCCCTTGCTTTCATTGATTTAGACTGATACTTGGGAGGTTAAGTGGTGAAGCACTTTCAGCAAATCCCCTGTGTTCAATTTATACCTGTTCAATTTACGCCTGTTTATCCGTATTTGCTTTAATCATTGTGTAGCAGATGGCAATCCTACCCTTTGAAAAAGATCTTATCACCCAAACAGTTTATAATAAAAATGTGTTAGTTGGCATGGGCTCTGAATTACTGGATTTATGCAATCTCTTTGTTGAGCTGTCTCAGTAAAATAGAGGCAGTGGAACAGCTTTGTTAACCTTTAGAGCAAAGCCTATATACACTTGAAAGAGCCAAGAGTGTACTTTTGATTTCATTAATTGTGACATGGATGGAGTAGTCATGCATCAAAATTTTAAAAGAAAGGGGTACAGAATATATAAGTCCAGCATTACAGCTTTAATTCCTCACAGCTGAAATGAACTTTAAACTAAGTGTAATGACATTTTAATTTATGTTGTCTCTTTTAAATGTTTGCTTTTAACTCTAATTCAGCCAGTTGGCACTGTATATTGTATGATTTTGCATCAAGTTTAAATTTTAAAAATGTTGGCCTTAATGCTTTGATGTCTCAATTGGGAAAATTATTTTTAGTAGTACAACTCAGGCAAGTATAGCCACTTGCCATGCCAGCTGGAGTATTCTTGAAGTTTTATTCCAAGAAGTAACTTTTCCAAGCTCTTAATCAGTAGTGTTCAGTTTTAATCATGAAGCTGGGAGTTACTGCCATGCTTTTATTTTATTTTAAAGTTATTTTAATTCTTTGTCATTATTGTTTCACAGTTACTAAAGAATATTTTGGCTGATATGCTAGACCCAGCAGCAAAGGAATAAAACCCAGTGAAGATAGAGAACTGGTTTCTTTGGATGTATCACACCAGTCTGCTGTCCTAGCACAATCATGCTAGTTGGAAGCATACTGGTTTGGCATCATTTCTTATCATGCTTTTCCCCATGATAACACTTTAGCAATCCATGGTCACATGACCTGTTTCCAAAATGCCAAATGCCAGGAGAAAGGGAGAACAAGTGTGAAGTTGAAGGCTTTCATGGCCGGCATCCATAGTTTTTTGTGGGTTTTTCAGGCTATGTGGCCATGTTCTAGAAGAGTTTATTCCTGACGTTTCGCCAGCATCTATGGCAAGTGATTGCCACTGAGCCAGCTGCCTCCCAAAGTTGGCTGCTCTGTGAATGTACACACCATAGACAGCTACAGCAAGGTGCTGGCAACTGCAATCACTGCTCTTCTCTCCCCTCCTGAATCACAGGGCTGCTGTGTATGCATTCATACAGCAACCCTCCACAAGCGATCGCAGGTGCCACCCACTTTTCAAAGCTGGCTGCTGTGCAAATGTACACACAGCAGCCAACTTTTGGAAGCTGTTAAAGGTCATAAGCATTGTGAGGGGGAAGAGAGAGAAGGGACGGGTGCAAAATCATGCCCATTTACACATGAGAAGCGAAACTACAGCAGAATGGGCCTATAACATGAAGGCAATAATGGAATAACAGTGAGATTGAGAGCGTATTGACAGGTTTTGTCCATCACTCAAAAGATGCACTACAGTAACAAGGAAGTAGAAGGATGGACACAACTTGGTATCATAAGTACCAACCAAATATACTTTTATTTTGTTAATATTCTGCTTTTAGCTTTGTGGGATAAAGCCCTAAGTTATCATGCCCATGTACCACATGGCATAGAACAATAATTTATTGTTAGTTGATTGCACATACTTTTCCTTCATCATCTAAAAAAAATCTATCTATAATAAGAAATATGCACATTACCTTTATTTGAATAAAGTGGTGATTCAACTCAGTTGAGTGTCATTGTTACTGTTATTATTTACTATTCTGAGTTTTCAGATTCAGATTTGAATATATACTTGTCCCTCCACATTTGCAGCTTTGACTTTTGCAGATTTGATTATTCACACATTTTATTAATATGTTATATATCTATGTCCTCCAGCACAACTCTGTAGTCACCTTTAACCAAAAGTTACACTGAAGGACCTAGAGATTCCTAGAGAGAACACTCCACTAGGCATTTGTAGCCCCTCCAGCACAATTCTAAGGCAAGGTCTGACAGATGATGACCACATAGTTTTACTGGAGGACCTAGAGATTCCTAGAGAGGTGTTCTCTCAGGTAAAAACATAGCGTTTTTATTATTTGCAGTTTTTCCACATTTACGGGGGTCCTGTGCCCCTAACCCCAGTGAATGTGGAGGGATGTGTGTACAACTTTATTAAAGAAATAAATGTCATTAGCATTTCCTTTTAACAAAAAGTAATCTATGAAGTGTCTAATACACAATTAAGTATTCCAAGCAATTTTTTAATTAAAAAAATTACTAGCAAAGACATGTTTTAACTAACTGCTTTTTTTTTTTTTGGTGGGGGGTAGGTGGAATTTGGTGATTGTAGCATCAACAACTTTCTGTAGCATCACCTTCTTTTGGTATGCACAATATGAAGGTCTGCTCATTTAGATGCAGAGGCATAGTCAAATGAAGATATTGTTCCTATTATCCCTGGCAGTGTAAAAATATGGATTCATTGGTGGCACACACTACATTGTTTCACTCTGCTAGGAAAATTCAACCACATAAAAATCAGACACACAGCCAGTATGTATCCAGGACAGATTAAAATCAGCTAGAGCAGACAAATCTGTAATTACTATATGGACATTTTTTTTAACTTTATTTAAATTAAGTGGTGATGGATAGAGAGTCATCACACTATAAAAGATTATTTCACACCCAAATAAAGGCCCATTATTTGGCATGGCAGCGGCGGTACTAGGGTTAGGGAGTGCGCACCATGCAGACACTCCCTAACCCTAGTACGTATTCTGTATGTCAAAATGGCGGCACCCTGTACACACAGGCGCCGCTATTTTGATGTGACAGATGCTTAGCATCCGCACGTCGTGGCGCACTTGTGACATCATGAGTGTGCCATTGGCGCACTCGGGTGTAACAAGTGCACCTGAACAAGAATGCACTTTTTGTGGGTTCTTTTTTTGCCAGTGGGAAACCGCGTGGTTTATCTGCTGCAGCTTCCCGCTGGTCGAAAAGGAGGCACCAGCAGACCACCCTTTTTGGGCGGTCTGTTCCACACCAGAGTGTCCTTTCCCCAATGAGATTCAGTTAGTAGGCCCACTGAAGCCCTCTTTGGGTATTGAACTTGAATGTAGTAACTGAGTATGTAAATAGAATATGTGGCCATGTCTTCCTACATCCCAGGTGCACCATTCTCACCTCCATCTCAGTGTTTTTATCTGGTGAGCTCTGGTATTGCATCAGCCATTGAGAACTGGCACATCAAAGCCAGGCCCTGTATTCACAGCCCTGTTTATTACTCCCATGTTTCTGATGTTATATTCTAGCTGAACAATGGGATCATTAATGTTTGACCAATCCAGGACAATAAGATCCCTATTGCAAGAGAAGCAATGGACTGGATTTCTGCTTGTGTGCCAGTATTTTAACACTGTGGCAACACTGTGGCTTCCAATGCCTAAGTCACCCATGAAATGCTAAATCTCTTCTGTTTTATTGCACATATTTTCCTATTGCTAATATTGGCAAACCAGATATGCCTTATTAATAGCAGCTAAGGAAAAAAAATCTCACAGGGTGTAATTTTAATTGCTTTGTCCTGATACAATGAGAGTCATTTACATTCCTTTTCCTTGTCCTGATACATGAATGAGAGTCATTTACATTCCTTTCCCACCAGATATCTTCCTCAGAAACTGTCATTTCTTATCAGCATCAACAGTTTGTTGAGCTGCGGAGTCCCATTGCTGATCCTCAGGGGAATTAACATGGTGTGATGATTACATTAGCTGTGTAAGAGTTGTTTTATTGCTGAAAAACACTGAAGCCTGGCAGCTTCCTGTTCTGTTACTTGACTAGGAACTATTGTAAATTCTGAGAGAAAGTGACCTGGTCTGCACCTTCCAAACTAATATGCAGGGCGCAACACAGTTATCTGTCATGCTTCCCAGTTGTGCCAATACAATAATCAAAGAACAAACATTAAAATAGATTTGAAAATGTGTTGAAAGATGTGCTTTTAGGAAGAAAATGTTTTTAAATACATATTTTGTAACAATTTTCAAGTTGCAATGTTAATCCATGAAACATTGTTTTTGAGGCAACAATGGGAAAGTAAGAGATCACATTTCTTTCAAAAGCAATGCAATATTAATGTTGCTATTTGGGGAGGTAAAATACTTTGGTGGGGACTTTGAGACAGTTCTAAGGTGATTTTTAAAAACTGTTTCAAAGAGATTTTTTTTTTTTGAAAAAGACAAAAGGGTAACCAAAAGGCAGAAGCTGTTCATGAATAATTTAAGGATTTTTTTAAAGGTAATGAGTAACAATAACAAGTCCTTTTAAGAAAAAAGTACTTTTCCAGGCTCTGATTGCTTTGTTTTGCTATCACATGTGTATGCATTTTGATTCTTGGCATAGTGAATGTTTGCTAGGTAACCAAAGTATACCTTGTCTGGATTGGAATTTTGTCATTGACGGTGACTTGTATAAGAGCTGCCCTGCTGGGGAAGGATGTTTTGACCCATGTTATTATGTTTAATTTCCTCTGTTTTACTCATTCTATCAAAAGCATCTGTTTCACCTACATGGCAAAACATACAGTATATGGTCATCTGAATAGAAACATGAAGCTAGTTTGAACTGGGAAAATATTCATATCTAAAGTTCCCCCTTCCTTTCCCCACACGTCTTGCTCTCATTCACACATACAGAGAGATTGAAAGGGGAAGAAGGAGAGGAGAGGAGAGAGATGTAGCTATATTTAAACAACTGTTCAAACACACGAAGGCCTCATTCCCACTATGGTTTAAACTGGATTGTGATTCGGTATGATCCAGTTTAAACAAGCATGGTTCCCACTTAATTCGAATTTCTGAAGCAATTCAGAAAGGAGAGGCCATGCTTTTGACCCATTTAACCCACGTCAAAAAGACGCTGTTTTCCCCTGGTGTTTTGGGCTAAATTGATTTATTTTGAAATAAATCAGTTCAGCCCAGTGGGAACCATGTGGATTTGAATCCACTCCCTATGATGGGGACAGCTGCACTAATCCTGGCCTTCTCTCATCACCAGCCTCTTTTCCCTTGTCTCTCCATCCTCCCCAGCATCCTCTGTCCTCCCTGGCCTGCCTCCTTGCTCCATCCTCTCTGGCATCCTCTGTCTTCCCCAGACTGCCTCCTTGCTCCATTCCCAGCATCCTCCATCCTGCCTGGCATCTTCTGTACTCCCCGGCTTGCCTCTTTGCTCTCTCCTTGGCCTGACTTCTTGCTCCATTCCTGGACCTGCTTCCTCCATCCCCAGTCGGGGCTTGACTGGGGCGAATAGGAAGGGCTTTTCCTGACACAAACGTAGTACGAACCACACTTTAATGCTACACCAATTCATGGATTCAGCTCGGAAACTGATTTTTCAGTAAGTGGGAATGAGGCCCAAGAGATCTGACAATGAGATTTGGTCTCACATCTAGTTTGGTCCAAATAGCACAAGGCCAGATTGCACTACATGCTATGCCAAGTAGAAATATAGAAAACTGCAATTTATATATCTTTTAAATTATTTTCTTAGTCATTCCTAGCACAGGGATTTGTGTGCTCTACCCTGAATTTTGAATGCTTTACACTGGCACAGTATTGAGTTCCAAGCTATTCCAAGTGCTTGAACACTTCACATTACTGATGGGAAAAGTGTGCAGTGTTGGAAAGGCTATATGGATGCTTTGCCCAGAGACTCATGAACAATTCTGTTTATTTTGGGGAAATGGCACTGGACCACATCTGATTATACATGAAAAAACGCTTAAGAAATTGTTTTCACTGCAGTAAATTTTGTTGTTCTTAGTTGCCATCAAGTTGGTGTAGATTTATGGTGAATGAAGGCTTTTCAATACATCCTATTATTAACAGTCCCACTAAGGTCTTGCAACCTCAAGGCATGGTTTACTTGATTGCGTCTATTCACAACAACATCTGATATGAAATAGACTGTATAAAATGAGCAGGTTCCCAAATAGTGACAAACAAGGAGTGCTCCAGGGCAGACCATATTACAACTAACTGAATCACTAGCATTCTCTCAAGTTCCAGTTAAGAAACTATAGCAGTCTCTAGCAGCAAGAAACAATTTAGTGGCATCTGGTACTTTAAAGACCAATTTACCATGGTACAAACCTTTATGGACCAGAGCCCATTTCATTAGATTTCATTTGGCAGAGTACTCTTCATACACATAGGAGAATAGAGGTAAAAATGTGTCAACAGTGGCAGTAGCATGGCAGAATCACAGAGTTGGAAGTGGCTACAAGGACCATCCATTTTAACCCCCTGTCATTGTGGAATACACAATCAAAGCATTCCCAACAGGTGGCCATCCAACCTCTGTTTTAAAAAATCCAAGGTAGGAGGAAGCATATTCCTCTGTCAAACAGCTCTTACTGTCAGGGGGATCTTCCTAAAATTTAGGTGGAATCCATTGCTCCATGTCCTAGGCCTTATCTGCATTGGCCAAGATACATCAGGGAGAGAGTATCCTGGCCCTGCAGCATGAATGATCCCCCTGCCCCCATTACCTGGCCTTCTGTTCCTGTATTGCAGTGGCTGTCTGTGTGGGCATCCTGCCAAGCAGCCACTATGTCCACCATGGCTGGCTCACTTCTGAGATGAGAATGAGGCACCCAGCAGTAGTCTCACATGGCAAGGCGTCTTATTCTGAGCTCAGAATGAGGAACTCATGACACGGCGGATGCACTGGGTGGCTTGGTGAGACATTCATGTGTATTAAGGCTGTTAAACCCATTTCTGGTGCAGAACATGCTGGACATCATCTGGATTGTCCACACCATAACTGGGATTTGGATATGCATTATCCAAACAGAACAATGACACAATGGGGAAGTGGGGACAGGCCTTTTGGCCTGTGCAGACAAGGCCCTAGTCTCTGAATCACCAGAAAACAAGCTTCTTGTATCCTCAATATGACATCCCTTCAATTATTTAAACATGGCTATCATGTGACCTTTTAGCCTTCTCTTTCCCAAGCTAAGCAAACCCAGCTCCCTAAGCCGCTCTTCGTAGGGCATAGTTCCAGACTTTTCACCATTTTGGTCACCCTCCTATGGACACACTCCAGAGTGTGTGTCAACTTCCTATTTGAATTGTGGTGCCCAGAACTGGAAATAGTATTCCAGGTGAGGTCTGACTAAAGCACAATACAGTAACACTGTTACTTTCTTTGACCAAGACACTATACTCCATTTGATGTAACATAGAGTCACACTAACTTTTTTAGCTGCTGCATCACACTGCTGACTCATGTCCAGATTTAGGGTCTACTAAGATTTATAGACATATTTCACATGTGCTGTTGTAGAGCCAGGTGTCACTCATCTTATATCTCTGCATTTCATTTTATTTGCCCAAATATAATACTTTACATTTCTTCCTGAAATGTAATTTTGTTAGCTTTGGCCCAGTTCTCTAAACTGTTACGGTCATTTTGAATTCTGAACCTGCCCTCTGGGATATTAGCTATCCTAATTTGGTGTTATCTGCAGCATGCCCTTTATTCCATCATTCAAGTCATTGATAAAGATGTTGAATAGCATTGGGCCCAGGACAGAACCTTGTGGAACCCTGCAAGTCACCTCACTCCAGGATGTGGAAGAACCATTGATGATGAAAAGAAAAAGAACAGCATTTGACAGAGTTTAAGAGACAGTGTGACAATTTACAGCAGCTGTAATTATCTTTTAATTACTAACAATCAATATCTGTAAAAGGTCAGGAAATTATTATATCAGTTCAAATCTAAATTAACTTCTTGATAGGCTTTAATTCAGCAATTTCAGGACAGAGCCTCCCTTCAATTTTTCTTAGTTTGGTTAGAACCGATATCCATATGAAATATGCGACTCGCTCAAGGTTACCCAATGGGTTTCTGTGGCTGATGAAAATTTGAAGCCTGTTCTCCCAAAGACCTAGTCCAATATTCAAACCATTGCAACATGCTGTCCTGTGGGATTCATACTAGTAGCAGTTTTATAATTCAAAGCCACCATTTTAAATATGTACCCACCATATCATGCTGAACATATCAGTTTTGCTTAATATTGGAAGCTAAGCAAGGTCAAGCTTGACTAGTACTTCTATGATACTAGCCCCAACTAGCTCCATCTTTTTTTTCCAGGTAAGGCTAGGGGGAAAATCTGCCTGAAACCCTGGAGACCCATTGCTGCCAGTCAAAGCTGACAATACTGGGCTAGATGGACTAGTGATCTAACTCAGTATAAGGCAGTTTCTTACATTCCAGCACTGGCTTCAGTAAAACTCTTAGCCAATCTATTGTTTTCCACATGTATTACTAGACTGAATCATACTGTCCCGTAAGGCATTTGGCTTCCCTTGATGTTACTGAATTGTATTCATAGGTATTATACTATAATGCATATAGTATAATAATCTAATCCAGAAATAATTAGAAAAGCAGTTAGGTTTGTATCTTCCAGCTGGGATTCCTTAGCACAGTGGTTCTCAACCTTCCTAATGCAGCGACCTTTTAATACAGTTCCTCATGTTTTATTTACAGTATTCAAAAAGGCCTATATAGATTTAATACAAAATAATAATAATTCTTTTAGTATAGCAGCTTATCTTGAGCATCTCTCTTTACAAAAATTTATTAGTGGCTCCCATGTTTGTTTTACATCATCTTGGAAGTTATTCAGGATCTTTGTAAGTAAACAAAACAGATAAAATGTGGTGTGTGTGTGTGGGGGGGTAAATCCTTTGGAGCTATTATTAATATAGGAAGTAATCAAGCTGAGCTAAAAGCAATTATATCCACAGAAAGATGCAAGGGGGGAATGAGAATCCATGAAGAATTTGATAATGATGTAATTATTTGTTTTATGTTGTAAATTTTCAATAAAGACTATTTAAAAAAATACAGTTCTTCATGTTGTGGTGAACCCCAACCATAAAATTATTTTCATTGCAACTTCATAACTGTAATTTTGCTACTGTTTTCCAATGTTGACTCCTGTGAAAAGGTTGTTCAACACCCAAAGGGTGTTAGCAGATCTCATTTCTTCAATTGTGATACCTATTTGCATGAATTGTGGCAAGGTGCCCTAACTCAAAATGAATCTCTAAATATTGTCCCTCAGTGGGAGATGGCAGAATCACCTATGATTCAAAACACACTGCAGAAATAATCCAGTTTGGGACCACTTTAACTCCCTGGCTCAGTGCTAGGGAATCCTTAGGAATGTGGCACCAGAGTTCTCTGACAGATAAGGCTAAATGTCTCACAAAACTACAGTTCTCAAGATTCCCTAACACTGAGCCATGGCATTTAAAGCTGTCTCAGACTCGATTATTTCTACAGAGTGTTTTGGATGTGAGTTTCATAGGTGGGTAATTCATCTTTTGATTAATAATCTGAGACTAAAGAGAGAAAATTAAAGCAATTGCGCCCAGTCTATTCAGATTCTTATTGTGATTTTTTTTTTAGATTTTAGGGTTACACAATCAATTATTTTAAACAGTGATTCAAACTGTATCATTTAAATAGCATACCTCCAAAGTGACCCGAAGCAGCTTTATTTTGACCTGTCTGTTCAGGCCCTAAGAGTCACAGGCAGAGAATTATTGTCTGTTCCACCAACACGCAGAGCCCTGTCAGGTGTTGTTTTGGATTTCCAGCTGGAGAAGGATCTCACCCATTTTTATAAAGCAATTGAAACCCTCCATCTTTGATTCACCAAATTAAGCTGCTGAGTTGTGCCTGAGTTGCTGAGATAAGTAGTAGCTGCTGGGATGTTGGGGATTTTATGTATATTTATAATGTAATGTTTTATTGTTCTCATTATTCATTGTATGTGTTGATGATCCACCCTTTGGTGGAAAGAGGATTATGAATAAACATTATTATTTTTAGTATCTTATATTTATTGTGTAAGTAAAAATTTCATGTTTGTCCTTATAACAGCTATAAAAAACAAAACCAACAGCTAGGAAATATACATGTTAGATAAAATATCATCTATTATCCACAGGGGATATTTGTATTATATAGAACATTACTATAGTATATCACAATATTATTTATCAGTTTGTCAAATAGTATAAGGAAGTGATGCAGTATAAATGTGGTTACAATTGTCTTATTTACTCACTCACTCCCTATCTCTTATTGTTAATTGTATGATAAATAGGTCTTTTCTCTTTCCCACATGCTTCTTCTTTTAATATAGGCAGGAAATTATATTAATATGATTTGTATCATCATTACCAAATCCTTCCAGGATGCTTCCTAAAGATTGAATCCTGCTATAGTAAGGATTTGCATTAATTTTTTTAGGCAGGAAAAATCTGTAACTTGAGTACATCAGCTTCTCTTTGCAATCACTGTTTTAATATTAATCAGAGCAGGGTCAAATAAAGATACATCCTAGCATCACCACACAATCATAGTAATAGATCTTAGGATGCTTTCACATAGGAGGTGAGTGTTATTAAAATGTGATTAAAATGTGGTAACAGCATGATCAGGGAGAAGATTATCACACTCCCATGTGCTTCTCCCATTTGTGTCCAGTGCATAAACTCTAATGGACGTGTCATTGGGTAATAACAGGAGTTATTACTCCGCCGTGTGATAGAGGCCTTAGTAAAAAAAAGAAAAGTATAATCCATCTCTTAATTATTATACATTTACAGACACTTTTACACAAATTTCATTTAGAAATGTTTGTTATCTGTTGAAGAAAAGCTTCTTGTACAAAAAAAATGTAGAGCTTTGATTTAATTAATCCATTTCTGCACATACTATGATGGGACACAGTTAAGTGTACAGAAGACTGTAGCCATACCAAAACATTCTTTATGCAAGAAAAATCAATCATATCTAGATATCCTTAACATCCTCTCTCCTAGAATAGAAGATGTCTATTATGATAATCCTTATCTATTATGCTGGAATTGGTTCAAGTACAAAACAAGCTTTAGAAAGGCAATCATTGGAGCTCAAGAAAGCAAAATGTGTAACATGGTACATATGAAAAGGAATAATATTCAGGGTAACCAGCTAATCAGACCCAGATGAAAATTATTTCCTGAACTCCAACTCTCTTGACTGTGTGATGTGTGGGGGAGGCAACCAGTGAGTGGGGCTAAGAAAATGTGCGCCTGTCAAAAAGGAGTAGGTAAAAGGAACACTGCCTCAGGGAGTTCAAAAAGGACTTTTACCACTCAGCTCAGAGAAGAGAATTGTTCCTTTTTTGATGAAAGTTGAAGTATAGTATTAACTCTGTTGGTAACCATCCCCTTCTCTGAGTAAAGTGGCTAAAGGCAAGATGCTCAGTCCATCCCGGGAGAACCTAAAACAAGCACCGACCTTCTCTGTTCTCTTGGCACTCCATTGAACGGAATCACCAAAGAACTATCACCACCACCATTTTCCTGCCCAGACATTTAAAAAGACCAGAAGTGGCACTGAAGCAGAGAGAGCAGGGTGATGGTGCATCTTTTAGTTATTCCTGGGATGGACTAAGCTCTTGCTTTTCACCACTCAGAGAAGGGGTGATTCTTTTTTTTTGATAAAATTTAAGGTGCAGTATTTACACTGACTCATGGATAAGTTCATCCAAGTTCCGGGGGGGGGGGGGGTCAAATTTTTTTACTAAAATATTTCAACTTATATGTGAGTATATATGCTATTCAGCTAGACCAAGTGTATGAACCTTGTTCAGACAAACAGCTAGATGGCTTGTAGAATATCTGAAAGTTCCCTAATATCTGACAGTCATGTTCTGTGTACTTTATAGAATTCACACTAACAATATATTTAGGCGTATTAGCAAACTCTAGTTACTTGTATCAATGCAAAGTGGCCAATTAAAGTTCTTGAGAACAATATGAAATGGAGGCATAAGATGAGCAGTTAGTGGTATACACTTTCTTTGCATATTCTCAATCTCTAACCCTTCAACCACATGTGAAATTTCCTCTTTCATAGCCAAGACAGCATTTGTTCTTTGTGTTAATAGTGAGGGTGTTAATAGAATTTGAAGTTGGCTGTAAATTAGAAGATATGAGTTACAGTTGGACGATTGATGCATATAAGTAATCCAGTTTCAGAGAACTGGGAAATGGTCGTTATAGTGTGAGTGAATGGGATGAGTAGTATTTGAGAAGTAACTGCATGAATTAGAGGTTTCATGTAGTAATGGAAAAGGCAGCAAAACGATAGCATAATGGTTGGATTTCCATAGCAACAGAATCTATACCTACATTACAAGGCTGAGAGAGATTTGGCTATTGATTTACTGAAATATGCTAACAATTATTACTTTTTCATTTTGGCGGTGACTAACTACAATCTAATTTACAGGTCTCTGAAGTAACACTTACAGGATGATGGTGTGAATTAAATATATTATTCTTCCTATTAATTGTTAATCATTCTCTTTTTCCCCAGGAATGTGTGAACAGCATTCTTTTGTTGCTATAAAAATGTAATTATTCCTGTGATTTTGATTAGGAAAACTAAAATCTACCTGAAGTAATTTCTTTGCAGAAATCATTATTTGTTCCTTCAGCAGGAAAGTGAAGTCTTAAGATTTCCCTGTAGTTTGGAAGGCGAACTGTTCTAGTTTCCAGGAAAGACATTTAAAATTGCATGACAAATATCCTGTCTTTGAAATAGCCTTATGATCACAATTTCTAGAGCAGCTGCTCTCCAAACTGTTATTACCTGTCCTCAACTTGTGAACCTTTCCTGACGATTGCATGGTTGCATGACTGGTAGCATGCTGTCTTCCTGTCGTGTTTTGTCATCCATTGTCATATGGTTTCATACCAGGGAGAGGGATGCTTTACATTTGATATCATCATCTGGGAAAGCCAGCAGGGCCATGCAATGCAAAATGTCACATCCAATGAACAAGAAACAAACATATCATATAGAATATAGGGCTCCCTTCACATTGAGTCTAGATCCCATCCAATTTTACATTGAAAGGAAGAATAATAAAAGTGTTTGCACTCTTTTTTTGTTAAATTGTTTTCTTACTTTTTCCTAGAATTCGCCCGGTGGTATTACCTGTCTCAGAGAGGTAAAATTTAAATCAATTTGACTAATTTTCAAAAGAGGTTTCCCCCTTTCCTATTCTAACAATGATATAAATGGTTAATATAGATTTCCAGACTCCATGGTTTTATTTAAACCTTGAAAAGAAGGCTAAGACTTTCAAGTTGTAATTTAGTCTCCTCTGGAAATGTACCATGTCCGTTTCCTAATACACGGTGGACATTTTGATGTGTTACCTTCCATGAACAAGTTTGTGTAAATCAACATATGGTAAATTGTTTCAAAATCTTCAGAAAATCAACTTAAGATATATCTACAGTACACTCCCACAATCTTTCTCTGTCACATTGTTAAAGCTTATTAACAATTCCTGGATTTACTTGGTGCTGCATTAATGAACGCAATTTAAAAGAGGTAAAAGTGAAGTATCATTCCACATAAAGCAAGCAATATAAATCCTTCAAGATTTGATTTTATTTCTCAAGTGTACCAACTATGACTGTATATGACTCTCCAAAGGAATTCACATAAAAAGAGGATATATGTTTACTTCATTCTCAGATTTTAAATGTTATAGTTCAAGTCAAAAGATCCAGCTGAGGCTATTGTGTTTGGGGATACAGATAATTCATGTGTGCTGATGTGAATTGTGCATATATGACTACACAGAGAAAAGTTAATGTGAATCAGGTTATAGCTGCAGTGTGTCAGGTCAGAAGCCATTTTTATGTCTGCAGTTGATTAAAAATATTAAATATACCTTAACTGCTTTTGAGAGAAACCTAGGAGGGCACATGATCTAAGGTGTATCATACAAACAATGTAAAATTAATTTATCTAGCATCTCCCTCATGTATAATTGATATAAAAGCAAAACTCTCTATTTCAGTCTATAGATGATACAATTACCATGGACATTTAATCAAAATAGATAATGTATTAATATAGTATAATCTCTTTGTGCTGGTCTATGGCCAGAATCAAGATTCTGTTCTATAGTATAATCACTGTTTAACTCTCCATTTGTCATTTGAAGCCTGCACTGAGGGGAAAAATTTGTAGCAGTCTCCCCAACTCCCAAGAGTCCTCAACCATGATGAGCTGTAAATTGGCAGCCTTTTTCTAAATTAGTGGAAATCATTCTTTTTCTTAGGGCATTGGGGGTCTATTCCCTCATTTGAAATGATAGCTAAAACCCGTGCACAGAATATACAAGAGAAAAATGACATGCAAGTGGCATATGCATTACTCACTCGTCATGTTTACAGACTCTTACCTCTCAGTCTGTCTGGAGGCAGGAGTTTTCTCCCATTTTTATTTATTTGTTTATTTATTTATTTCCAAGATTCATATACTGCCTTTCTCCCACAGTGGGATTCCCATGAAGCAAAAAATAAAATTTTAATTTGGTGATGCTAGATAAATTACTTCACTTTTAAACAGTGTTTTGGAGTAATTTATGGTATTTATGGAGTCAACCATACCTACAGGTTTACAAAAACCTGTTAAAAATCTTTAAAACTCTTTAAAAAATCTGAGTTTTAAAAACATTTTTCTCTGTTAGAACCTTCTTTGTAACCCAGCAAAAGTCCTCAATCAAATATAGAATTTTGAGCAAACAGTACTATTTTGACTGTTGAGAACGCTTGTGCCTGCAGGTCTTCATGAGGGATGTGCACCCTCACTTCAACTGCTGGCCAGATTAAATTCCACCTCTTAGCCAGAAACTTTTACATGACTGCTTTCCTCCCTTCGCAAAAAATGTTGTTGCCAAACATTTTAGTGAGAATTGGCCACAGACATCTGTGTAATTAGCTATTCAAAACCTAAGAAACAGATACATTTCCAGGTTTCTGAATGAAATATAACAGTCACCACTGTGCCACTAGCCAGAGGATTAGGCATGAAAAACTTCACTCTAGCTGGCACTCTGAAAACAGAACAAACCAGAACCCTCCTGGGTTTCTTTACCCCAAAAAATGTGTAAGTCTCCACAGCATTATGCCTGGGTTGTCAAGAGAATTTAACACATATAAGTTATGTGCTGAAGGAGACAGTGATTCTCCTGTCATTGTTGCATAATGATGCAACAACATCAGACCAGAATTCTATGCCTGAAACTATCCTCCTCCTTAGTAAATGTATTCTCCGCATGGACTTCCATGGGTTTGCATGATTAAACTGAAACCAGTGGTTGTATTTCAAATATACTGGATTTTATCTAATGCCTATCTTATCTGGAAAACTAACAACTGACAGTGGTGTGAACATCCTCCAAGATACCTCTTTTTAGAGTTAATCAAGCCCTGTATTAAGCATAAAGACATTGCCAGCTTATTTGGAATGTCAAGAGTGGCAGTTTCAGATTTGGTAGTGTTGCCACTGCTGACACCTAGAAGAGAGAATGGTGTCTTTGTCGTCAACAAAAAGACAGAAAGTTGAAACAACAGTTTGCAATTGTTTCATGCAATTGTTTTGCTTTTCCTGCCTATACAGTTGCAAAGTGTGGTGATTGTGCATAGGCTGTATAAGTAGCATGTGCTGTGTTTTCAAGGTCAATGAGAAGTGTTTTTTTATTCATAGCTCACAATTATTGTGCTGTTATACTATGCAATTGTAATTGATGCTATTTTTGAAGCTATTGTCATGATTGTAACTTCCCCTCCAATCTACTTAATGTTGTGTATATGTTAATGACATGATTTTTTATTTTTAATTAGAGCCCACATATTGTTCATGTGTATGGCCTCTGTGACTTATGTGCACAAGAGCCAAAACCCTGTATCAGCTACTTACTTAAGCATACTTAAGTATGTAACCTTTCCTGGCCAAACAACTGGCCTAGATTTACTCATTCATAACGGTTTCATATTCATGATTGCTACCTAATCACAGTTTTGATGCTACTGTCATGATTGTAACTTCCCCTCCAATCTGCGAACCAGGCATCAGGTGCACGGAGAGAAGAAGGTGCATTCTGCCAGTGATCAGAGCAGCAGAGAATGACATTTCAGCCATGGGGGATGCTCAGATTAAGAGAGGTTACTTGGTTAAGTATGTGTAACTAAATATCTAATACAGAATTCTATATGTTATTGTTTACTAGAAAAATGAAGGTTTCAATAAAGATATTTTAACAGACTTTAAATGCTTTAAAAAAAAAAAACCTTGCAAATGGTATCATGTTTAGTAACATCCATTCTGTGGCTTTATTGGGATACATTTAACCCCCAAACCAGATTGATACTGATCTCTTTTCTGTTCATAGAGAAAAAAGTTAATCATAAGCATCACAAGGTTGCCTGTGTTGAGCCAAGAATTATAGCTGCATTTCACAAAAAGGAAAGCATAGCAATGTACTCTGGTGAAAGAGAAGTGAAAAAGAATGCATTTGTTCTATGGCCATCATGCAACAGCTTCTACTACGAACTCTAACCTCCACACAAATATAGTTTTCTTAAGGTTCAAATTGCCTACATTATCCTTAGTGCTTCAGTGCTTGTAATATATTATATTATACTCCATAATATATCATAGAAAAACATAGGATCTTATCAATAGGAGAGAATGCTAGCAAAATCATCAACTCCCCTCCTCCTCCAGAGACTAGACTGAACTTCAACAAAAGCACATCAACAACTGTACAATCAATCTGAAAACAACCTTGACCAACAGCCACTAAGGATAACTGTTTAAATTTGAGTTTGATATATTTGAATTTTAAACTGCTGAGACACCATCAAGTACAGGTCTATCAAAAATAAATGGCTTGTTTTTATCTCCACTATTTCCAGAACAGTACAATAGGAAATTCCAAGCTGAAAACAATCAATCTGAGAACAACATGATATCTAGTAAATGAGGACTCACAATGCATTGGGGAAGTAATGCAGTCCTGCTTTACCAACAATACCCTCCAAGACCATTAGCTTGGAAAATCTCAGTATTACATCAGACACCACTTCCAACAGCTCATGGAAACATCTTCCAGGAAGCAAGGAAAAGAGCATGGAATAAAAATTCCCAGTCCAAGAGCTCAGCATCAGATAACGTATAATGGCATTTGATGGATAAAAAAACCTAATAAGAAATAGAAAATTCTCTAATAATTAACCTCCTCCCCTTCAGTTTCCCAGTACCAATGCAATACCAGAAGAACTGGGTGCTCACAGGACAGAAAATAATATGTTGCAAACTGGAAGAGTTGGAAGAAACCAGATAAAATTATATAGTGCCAATTGATTAGGTTGAAAAAAGGATTAAAAGGAAGGAAAGCACACTGTGTTAGTAGGAATTAAACCCTCTAAAGGAAACAAGAAAGGCTTTAACAGCTGTCTCAGGAGGGAAGCCAAGGCAATATTAAATGAGACATACTTAAGTCTGTGAAATGTCTGAACTACATACTTATAAAAGATATAAGTGCAATTATGCAGAGACAAAAGCTTTGATGATGATATGTAGAAGGTGTGGACATGGTATAAAAATTATTTTCAGAAGAATGATTTTTTTAAAAAGAAAAAGGTGGAGCTGTCATCTTCTGTGGCATCCCATAACTATACACATTGTGACATTATATTATGACAATTTCATAATATAGTTATCATAAGGGGAATCTCTATAAAGAAGACAGAACTGACTTTGCAGATGAAACACAGAGAATACCATGGCTTGATGTTTGAAGCCATTCACCAAATGTTAGAGTGCCCTAAGCATGTTTCTGTGCTGAACAACTGCAGTACAAATCCAATTCTAATGAAATTAAAATGTAGTGGAAAACCATCAGACCTTTTTGTTTGATTGGTTTTGTTTCTAGCTCTGTTGTTTTAAAATTAGTTACATTTGCTAGCTGGTGAATGATTAGGTGACCTGCTAAAAGACAACTGTTTCTATATAAGTGAATAAAAGAATAAAATCTTAACTGATGAATATATTAACACCGTAACTGAAGAAACATCAATTTGCTCACCCATGGCTGTTCTAAAACATCCATCTACAAAAGGCAAAGAAAATAGTGATGAATTACACTCTGGAATTTAAGAGCAAGTCCTGTACACATGATCCACTGAATGCAGATCATAGAGTGCACCAGAATCCAGCCATGACAACACAATTCCTGATAGATCACCACTATGGAAATACAATGGTGGAATGGCTGGAATGGGCTGAAATTGGAAAGTGGATGGAATAAAGAAGAATATAACATATTCTAAACCTCTTCAATTAAAAGTCATACCAATACAGCTTCGCAGAACTCAGAATAAATTTTCATCTCATTGACTTAAATGAGGGGGATAAAAAATAGGGGAAAATGTTGGCCTGTATCAGTTGCTCTACCCACACACAGCCCATCACCACAACAGAACATAAGTCACAATGTAAGGCATCAGTTGTATGTACAGCACTGTGCAAATTTACAGCGCTTTATAAATAAAATGTAATAATAATAATAATAATAATAATAATAATAATAATAAAGTTGAATGCCCAATGACTTACAGTGTACAATTACCTACATATACACCTGGCACAGGAAGACGATCTAGTTAGGGTATGTGACATGAATCTATAACTCTGAATTTATGCCACACACACATTTAAAACATGGAAATGTTGATAATATGAAACTCTGGAGAAAGGAGACTATGCATTAAAAAGGAGCACTTTACATAAAAGAGTTTAGTTTCAGAAACCTATGGGAAATGGAGCATATTTCTAACACATCTCTGATGAGGTTTCCAACAACCTTGGGAGTCCACATACAAATATAATTCATTCTACCTCAGCAATTGAAGGATCCAGAATACAGCAGTCCACATAAGTAAGCAAGAGAACAGGAATATTTGCAACAAAGTACAACTGCAGCTAGCATTTCCTGACCTTCATCATACATGAATTCTGAATAGATGGAAGTATATTGTAAAACTTTTCCTTCCCAAGAGTGAATCAAAACATCTCCTAAAAGCATGGAAGGATACATGGGTAACCTCTCCATTGGCAAAGGCTATACATTCCAAGAGCCAGAATGGTGTACTGGTTTGATGTTGGACTACAACTCTGGAGAGTAGGGTTCAAATCTCTGCTTGGTCATGGAAACCCACTGTGTGAAATGGGCAAGTCACACTTTCTCAGCCTTTGAAGAAGGCAAAGACAAAACATATTTGAAGAAATCTTGCCAAGAAACCCCTGGGATAGAGTTGTCATAGGTTAGAAATGACTTGAAGGCCCATAACAAATTTATTCCATGCCAACCATTACCACTACTAGCCAGACACTCATGAACAATTTTGCCATACAGGAGCACAGCTTTGAAGAAGCAAAACCTTGAGATCTAGCTGTTATGCACACTGTGCATACAGTGGGTGATATCCTACTTTGGGTTTGTTGACCATAAATTGTCACATGCAGAGTTATTCATTGATAGTACTAGATTACTCTTATGTTGAATGGCAACATTATACAACTAAATGTGCAAAGGAATGTGTGACTGATGGAGTATTAACCTTATCTTCAGCAGACACTCACATATTGGCCAAGAATGTGCATCCATATGAGCAATTGCACCACATGTGCAATTCCACTTCCATGATCTTGAAGCAAATGCAGACATTGCTCATTGGACAAAAATATTCAGCCACTTCCACAGGGAATGTTACATATGTGTAAAGTGCCAAGAGGATTATGGCCAGTGTTTCCTTCCAAACACATAGGGAAAAGAAGTTAAAATTTCCGCATTCACTCCATCCTGCTGCCCCAAACCCATGGATAAGGTTATAGCTGGAATAGTGGCTATTCCGCTCAGTAGGAGCTACTCTTCTTTCTCTGTCTTTCCAAACTCTTAATTGTCATCCACATTTAGGAAATTTATCTCTCAAGTGTGATGTATTGCTCACTGCCCACCCACCACCCAGGTTGTCTCCCCTTGCTCTTCACGGGCTCTCACAGCACAGATCTTTCTCATGTGCCTGTTCATGAACGTGATCGACAACAGTGACCTGGATGATCCCAGCTGGTCCTCTAGGGATTCTTAATCTACTTGGTCTAGCAACTTTGAAAGCTTCATGGTTAGAAATGCATTTATGCATCATATAAATGTATTCTTTGTATTGAGTTGTTATAAGGGACACAATACCTACTTCGCTGCTATCTGCTAAGCTGGTGTGAATGACACAGGAGCCCTGCTGCAATGTCTGCTTGGCAATTCTAAACAACCTTTTCCAGCTCACATCCATCCTAGATGCTATTTAATAAAGGCTATGAATTTACTACATGCATTTTTTTCTTTGATAGTACAAGTGGCAATGTGGACCTAATTCCAACACACTGTAACATTTGCATTCAGCTAGACCCAGGGTGAAACCAGGAGCTCAGTGACCTCAGACCTGTGCCCCTCATCTCTCTTGTTCCCCTAAGTACCCTGGACTGTGGGATACATGCTGTTGTAGGCTGTAGGAGGCAATCTCTGGGGAGGAGGATTGGGGAGATGGTGTAACAGAAGGGTTGATCTTGCTGATCTGTATGTTTGTAAGGTTATCCTTCAATCTAAGGACTGTAGAGACCAAGAAATAAAAAGCCCTTGTGCATTCTTCCTCCTAAAAAATGGATTCAACAGCTGGATTATACATATCCACACAGACAAAAAAGGGAAACTTTGCTACAGATCACTGAGCCAAAGAGGGTACACAGTACAGAGTCATCATTTAGAACTATCAACAAATATTTAAGATATCTGAATACAATGAAAATTACCCCCATGTCATTATCGTAAGGAGTTTACTGTTCATCCATGGATTAAAACTGTGCAGCGTCCCAGTATCACTCAGAATTAGAGGAAACAACAGAACTTGAGGTACTATAGTGTGTTCTGCATGGTCTGATGTACCTGTCACTTCGGTAAAAATATTTTTTGAGCTGTGTACACTTTCCCACCACAATACATCCTTTCTGTGTCTTGAATTGTTTTTAAAATATCTATGTATTACTTTGCACTTTCAGTTGTCACTGAACATCTAATAAAGCCAACCCTGCAAATTCTTTTGTTGTACAACAAAAGAAAAAAAATCCACTCCTGCTCAGTAGAAATTGTTACTCTTATCCTAAGCCTGTTACTTGAAAATAAGTTACATCAGTTCCAGTGGTGCATACTGCCATTAGATGTGCTTGGGATCACAGCTTTTGTCTATGTTTAAGCATGTCTAGTTCATGTTATCTACACTCTGTTCTAAAATATTACCACATGGTGGGAAATATTTTCAAATCAGTATGTGTGAATTTAGGAAAGATTATTTGTTGACTGAATTAGAAGCATTTTGAGGTGTTCAGGAATTTCTTCAGTTTGTTGGATGATAATATCTTAAAGTGTTTACCTGTTCAGTTCAATAACATTTTATGAATCCAAAAGAGAAATGCAAGGTAGGCTTCTCTTTGTTGCTTTTTGGGGTTGTGTGTAATGGAACCGGGTGGATATGGAACTATATTTCATTGTTTGCATTTATGAATAATTTGAAGATTAATCAGTATCACATTTCACTCCTTCCATCATTTTTATATGTAAAGAATGATGCCTCGACTAATACTTTTCTTTCATTTTATAGATAAAATTGAAGATGAATTGGAAATGACCACAGTATGTTACCGGCCAGAAGGATTGGAACAACTTGAGGCACAAACCAATTTTACAAAGAAGGAACTTCAAGTGCTTTACAGAGGCTTCAAAAATGTAAGAATATACAAGTACAAATTATTATACTGAAGTGACTAGCAATTGAGGGGAAACTGTTTTGTAGCATGAGCACAGAATATACACAGAGCACTGAATAGGCACAGATCCACAGATCTGAACAGGAGAAATAATTCTTTGAGCCTTTGTTTGAGAATCAGAGAAATATAAAGCTTGCCTTAAAACACATGAGTGTTTTTCACAATTATGTTGAGTTGAAAAGTACAGTTGGGTGAGAAATGTGCAGGGCAAAAATTACTTTTTAAAAAGTGAGCTTTTTCCCCCAGTTTCTTCATATCAAATGGAGTGGCTCACAACTATTTGCAGTCTGAAATGGCTGAACAGTATTTTTATATTATTACTATTTCTTGATTTCATTGTATACATGCAATTCAAAATTAATCTAAAATTAATTGTTTAGAATACTTTCAGTATGGATTCTGGGATTTCTGCAAGCATAGTGGGGCCATTTCATTGAATGGGGTCCTTACATAAAACAAAGGATTATAGAAGAGTTAACCAAGCCTTGTAAGCACAGGAAATTACACACTTGTCCTCCTGCCTCAGACAATGGGACATATTTCATCCTTGCTGCTGAAATTATCTCAAATAAGCTGTCTTTGTCCTAACATATTCCTTACTCTTTCTAAAAAGTAGAATCACTTTGCAAACTGATAAATGAACATATGGCTATCTAAGCCGCATTCCCACTTACAAATAAATTTTTTTGCAAACCAAATCGATGTATCAGTTCGGCCGTAGAGCATGGTTCACACTACATTTGCCCCAATTGCATTTTTTTACTGCAAAATAAAATAAAATAACCCACTTGTGATTCAAATTAATGAATTAATCAATTCAAAATAGAGCTGCTTCAGCCTACCAAAGGGCAATTTTAAATAGATTCCGACCTGCATCTGGTTCACATTTGCATGGAATTGATTTATCCAAAAAGATGTGGAAAAAATTAGCATAAAAAAGATATGGGTTAAATGGGTCTAGTGCATGGACCTCTCTCCCAGTCGCTTCAGCAATTTGGTTCAAGTACGAACCAAGGTCATTTAAACCAGTTCAAACTGATTTGCGATCCTGTTTAAAAGGTAGTGGGAATGAGGCACTTTTTGGCCTTAATGTATTTTACACCTGGGGTGGAGCATTTTTAAGACCTACATGTGGTGTTGGGGGACCCACCTTTCAATCACTGTGCCTTAAAGAGGTGCAGGTTACTCTAATCTTATTCATATTTTAGAAAAATGAATATTGAGCATTTGAGGTCATTCATTTATCATAAGCAAGCTACTGCCACTATGTTGGCTGATTCTTTTTCTCTCCATTGTTAACAATTAGCCTCTCTGTCTTTCCCAAACTGGAAAGGTCAAAAAAATACCTCTCCCCACTCCACCTCACACCAAACCACAGTTGACTGAGGATGTGGGGAAGTTGGCCCAGTTGTTAAAGAAAATTCAAACATTGGTCCGATACAGATGGCCCAAAAGGGGCAGGTCTCTGCCGCCCCTTTCCACACTGGATTGGAGCCAGGGCAGCCTCACCAGCAGCCCCTGCAGCCCCAATCTGGAGCTTTTCCAGGCCACAGAGAAGCAGCAAAATGACGCCTCCCCATGGCCTGGAAAAGGTGTATCCTTGGGGCTGAAGGCTCCTGGACACCCTGACAGGCACAACCATTGGAGAAAGGGGCCACCCGGCCCCATTCTCCTTGGCTTTGTTCCTGCAGCAATCCTGCAGCAATCTATTTGCCCAAAAGGAGCTCCATTTCAGAGCTCCTTTCTGCACCACAGATAGGGCCCACAAGTGCCCTCCAGCGGCACAGTGATGTCACACACGCGCTGGTCCATGTGGAGGCAGCGCATGCGTGACGTCATCGTCCCGCGCTGTGTATGGACAACGCGCCTTCAAAATGGTGCTGTCCCTACGAACTAGGGCTGGGGAGCATGCAGTTGCTGCGTGCTCCCTAGCCCTAGTTTTGGCCCTAGGACAGTGCTTCCACACCATTTGTATCGGGCCATTGGTGACCTTTCTTCCAGTCCATTTGGATGAGCCCAGTTTGTGCCATTCGAACATGGATAAAAATATGAAGGACAGAATTCAAAATACAGTATAACTGTGTTAGTCTGTAGAATCAGTATGTAGAGAGATCTTGTAGCACCTTTGAGACTACCTGAAAGAAAGACGTTGGCAGCAGGAGCTTTCCTAGACTTCAGATCTAATTGCATCTGAAGAAGTAGACTTATGTCTACGAAAGCACATGCTGCCAACTTCTTTCTTTCAGTTAGTCTCAGAGGTGCTACAATATCTGTCTACAAAATTAAGTACAATAACATCAAAGCTACATTACATTATATCAAAGTGATAAATTGATATATTGAAAGCTCATGGCATGCAGACAGCTAGGATACCAGGGACAAATTTAGGTTAATATTTTTCTCCCTTCCAGGCTATCATTTTAGATGAATAGAGGTGGATTTTTTTTTCTCTGTGGGGAACACTGAATTATACAATCCCCATTCTCAGTCTGAAGTACAGCCTTTCTGACAGGACTGCACCAGTTATAGAATCATAGAAACAAAGTTGGAAGAGACCATGCTACCCATCCAGTCCAACTTCCTGCCATGCAGGAATACACAATCAAAGCAAACTTGACAGATGGCCGGCCAGCTACTGTTTAAAAACCTTCAAAAAAGGATACTCCAATCCAAGGTGGTCTTGCTGATCACAGAATCATGGAGTTGGGAGCAACTCAAAGGGCCATCTAGTCCAAGCCACCATTAATGCTGGAATCCACAGCATTTGACAAGTAACCATCTAACCTCAGCTTTAAATAGCTCCAGTGAAGGAATGTTCTCTACTACCTTCTGAGACAGTCTCTTCCACTGCTGAATAGCTCTTACTGTAAGAAAGGTCTTCCCGACATCTAGCTGGAATCTCTACTTTTGTAATTTGATTCCATCAGTTTGTCTTCTAGTCTCTGGAGCAGCAGAAAATAAGCTCCCTCCATTTTCTACATGACAACTCTTCAGATATTAAAGATGGCTATCACATCACTTCTCTGTTTTTAGTTCTTCAAGCTAAATATACTATGATAGGCACTGGTCAGTCAATTGTAATTTGGAAGAACAAACAACAAAAGACAACTAAACTAGGTTTCAAATTATTCTCTCTGTGTTCTGTTTTTCCTGTTCAGCTTCCCATTGTTCCCCTATGTGATAAACTAAATTTATCTGTACAATTAGAAGTGATTAGTGTTTGGATTGCTGTACTGGTGGGCCTAAGCCAACCTAGGCTTTTTAAAATTGTTGCTTTGATCCCTGACCATTATATTTTGGTTCATCCTCAATGAGAGGCACTCTGCTAATCACAGATGTATATGAGTTTGAACTAACATGTGTATGCAAATTGACTGAATTCAATATTCTTTGAAATGTAAATAGGAATTTGGTATTCAACAGAACGCTGCTACTAACACAATGAAATCCTCTTATTGCAACCATATTAACTCCTTACATGTGTGTCTGAAAAAATGCAACCATGGACAACAAGTGCTGGCTGAATTGGTCAAGCATAACCATAGGAATGGGCAAAGAGAGAAAAATGGCTGCTATGGACCTATTGCTCTTCCCATGCAGCAAGCACTGTCTGCTGCTGAATCATTTACTCAGATGTCAACTACCTTTGGCAGCTTGTTTCAAGGGAGATGAGTTGCAGGAGAGACAATTGCATGCAAAGTAAAAGAACAGGAAGTAACAGTGAAAAGAGGTTGTGTATCATTCTCAAAAGTAATAATAGACCTGCTGGAAAGGATCTAGTTCAATGGCTGTGTTGGCTGGGGGACTTGTGGAGTGGTCTTTGATCCGTGCTGTTGGCAAGTCCAGAAGCATGACATGAAAGCCACAGCTCTCTTCAGATGTCCTTTCACACTTCAAAGTTATAGCAGTATGGTTTTACTTCAACTGCCATGGTTCCATCCCATGAAATCCTGAGAATGGCAGTACGAGCAACCAGAGAGCTATTCTAATGTCTCTGACCAAACTGCAAATCCCAGGATCTGAAGTTGCCATGGCAGCTAAAGTGGAATATAGTACTATAATTGTGTGGTGTGAATGTGCTCTTGTGTGTGATGTGAGGCCATCAGTGGCCTTTCCTAGATTTTCTTCCTGTCCCAAGAGGCACCATACCTATCATCTTGGAAATGAAGCAGAGCAAAGCAAAAGCCATCTTACTGTACTGGAAGATGGAAAGAAGAACGTTAGAATGGATAGAATAACTTAAGTGCTTTTTAAAATCCGTGTTTAAATTTGGCTAAAGTTTAAATACTGTATGTATGGGTATGTATAGCAGGGTCCATAGTGTTACTGATAAACCATCAAACTCCCAGAAGCATTTTGGCAATTTTAATCACCAAATAAAATTATTTTAAATCAAGCCTTTAAAATTGGGATAGATTATCTTCAAATTAAGCAGAGATGTGCTGGTTCTTCTGTGGCAAGCTCTGGTATACTAGTGAATGAATCAGGCAGTTAGTCACCAATAACCCCTTTTTGCGGTTAGCTGCTTTCCTTCTGCTTTCAACATTTGCATCATCATTCTAAAGTGATTTTTGAGATTTTGTTCTCTGTGTGCTAAAGCTAAAGTATGTAAAAATTATATTGCAGTATCTTGTTTACTTGCAATATTTTCACTGACTACAAAGGGTTGGGACAACAGTGATAATCATACAAGCTTCTGGATATCGCTGGACTGCATCCCAGTCACCCCAGCCAGCATAGCCAATGGTGAGATGTCCTGGGAGCTGCAGCACATCTATTGGGACACAACATTTCTACTTCTGGTTTGGGCTATGTTACTGCATTTAGCACTTTCTCAGCAGACTTATCATCTTAGCTGGTTTTCTGTTTCTTTCTCACTGAATGTGTTTCAAGAAAGTGAAAAGATGAGCACTGGCAAACTTGCACCATGTGGTTTTTCAAAAGGGGTGTGCATCTGTGGCCCTTCAAATATTTTTGAATGGCAACTTCCACAGTCCCCCACCACTGGCTAAGGTGGTTAAGGCTGATAGAAATGTTAACTGAAAAACATCTGGAGAGCCACAGTGTCCGGGAAAGCAGCCAAAGGGCTGATAAGGCAGCTAGTTCTCAAACAAACAAACCCCCTCCCAGCACAGCAAAGTCAGTGTAAGCTACACAGTCCTGGAGATTCACAGTAGTTCTACCAAAAGGGATTACCAGGAGAATTGTCAGACGGTCCGAGGTTCAGGGTAACAGATAGGCAGGTCGATGAAGCAGTCCAAGGTCAAGGTTTCCGGGTATTCAAGACAAGAAGCCAAGGAGCCAGAGACAGAGTCTTTCCCCTAAAAGAGTCAGATATTCACTGGCAAAGAACTACACATGCTCCAGGTGCTTAAGAAGGCAAGGAGCAGGCCTTCAGCTGTGCCTGATTACGAAGACGCTTCTGATAAAGCCTCCGAGATCTTCGAAGGCCCTCTGTTTCTGCTCGACGCTCCTTGAAGGTAGGCACACTGCCCAGATCCTCCTCCATGTCCACAGCCTTGGCACCAGGCAAACTTGACTGCTGAACCTCTGGAGGGGCCACAGACTCTGCTCCAGCAGAACTAGGGCCAGCCTCTGGCTCCTCCATTACAGGTTCAAGCCCCAGGGACTCTGGCTCCTCCATTACAGGTTCAGGTCCCAGGGGCTCTAGCTCATCCTCTGAGTCCTCCAAGCTGTCCTCCAGGCTGGGCATGACACACAGTCAATCATCCTTGCTTTACAAAATGTGGTAGGTAAGCATTTACAGTGGTACCTCGGGATACGAATTACCCAGGTTACGAATTTTTCGGGATACGAATAAATCCCATAGGGATTTATTGTTTCGGGTTACGAAGGTTTTTTCGGGTTACGAAAAAACCCTGGCGCTGTTTAAATGGAGCTTTTTTCCCATTAGCGCCTATGGCAATTCGGGTTACGAAGGTTTTTCGGGTTACGAAATTAGCCGCGGAACGAATTAATTTCGTAACCCGAGGCACCACTGTAGTAGAAAAACTTATTTTATTTATTCATTACAGTGACTGATCATTATGGACTCTCCCATTGCATAGAAATGTAATGACAAGCTGTATATCAGCGAACACTAACTTTCCTTCCTCCAGATATTCCACACACCCCAAAGCTGGAGATTTGACTCCTCAAGGATGCTAGCTTACTCCAGATATGTTGAATTCCTATTTCTAATCATTCTGTCTCCTCTGCTTTGCCAATTCATAAGGCTTCATCCAGATCATAAGAGCTTCCAGACACATTGATTCAGAACCACAGTAGACTACAACAAATGAAAAAAGAGATAACAATGGCCCGATAATAGGGCTCGGGACCGCGCACCAACTGCACATTCCTGAGCCCTACTATGTGCTGCCACTGCCCACACAGAGGGTGTAGGGATGACGTATAGGAGTCTGAGTGCCCACACATCTCAGCAAGGAAGGGGCGTTGTAAGGGCTGCCACTAAAAAGGAGCCACTCTAGTCGGCTCCATTTTTGCTGTACAGAATTTGGTTGCTGCGGTAATGCTGCACAGCAAAAAGGGGCAACGTTTAAATGCCAGTCTGTACCACCCCATTATATGTCATGGACTTATTGCTGGTGATGCTCTTCAAATCCTAGACAAGCTTTCCCAACAGTTTCATGTGCATGTTAAATAACATGAGGGACAGACTGAGACTTTGAGGAACGCTGTACACTGGCTAGGGAGTTGGACAAGAGTCTCCAAACTTCATCATCTGAAACCAAGCCTTGGGGATGATAAGCAATGATATTTCCCAACCCCATTCCTGCCAGGAAGTCCAATAGAACATCACAGTCAATGGTATGAAATATTGTTCCAGTGCTGTTGTGCTATTCATGCCTATGTGCCAATTTCCCCTCCTCTGCCCCCCCTCCCCCGCACAAGTTGTAAAAGTAAACTAACAGGAAAGATACAGGAGGCCTGCAATGTTACACAGAGCTTCTCTAAACCATAAGAGTAGCAATTCAAAGAACCTTAAAGCATAAGAGTAGCAGGCATGGGGGTGGACAGGATGGATTTACAGGAGAAAATAGCCTCAGTTCACTGACATATGATAAATGCAAGATATCAGTCAGTACTTGATATTTCACTTTGGGAGGAGCCAGAAGTGAAAATGAAGGTGCAGGGTATTTTTCCATAAATAGTTTTATGAACTCTTAAAGTAGGGAGTGATAGAATAGTAATTGAGCCCCTTTTTGTCTCTGGTGTACAAATTTCTGGTAATACATATTAATGTGCATCATTAATTAGACAGAATATTAATCAAAGTTCTTCACAGACTAGTTTAAAGTTGTCATAGCTATGCTGCCTCTAGTAGAAATTAAACTAAAGGGCATACCTGCTTGATTTCACAAGAATTAAGCTTTGCAAGTCAACTATATTAAGTTGTTCTCTACTGCTAATGAGGTCTCTTGAGCATTCTTGGCTCTTATGAAACTAAACTGTGATCATTTAGGTGCACATGAATTGAAACAAGCAGATGAATCTGAAAGAAGTCCGACTACCAAAAGCTGGATCTAGATGATCAATTGCTATATTTCAAAGTTCTTTGCTCAAAATCTTGCCAGAGAGCTCAATGAGGTATCAAAAATGGAAAATAATGCAGGGAGAATATAAAGACTTACATACTGCACTACCTGCTCAGGAATACTGACATCATCATGGTGAGTCAATGTGATAAGCCCAAAAGTGACATTATGGTGACTACTTAGCACATTGCCATAAAAAAGAAAAACATTCTATGGGCAAAGGGTTTGCATAAAATGTGTCTATACTATTTTATAAGTAAAAGACGCACATAGAGAATATATACAAGAACTGAAATAAAGATGCATTATATCTCACCATAGTGAAAAAGACTAACCAGATAAACTGTAAACTCCGTCAAGATGATATCAGTACAGTATTTCTCTTCCAAAATGTCTTGCCTATATTTTTAAAAAATCACCACCACTTTGGCTGGAGCCTCAGTTGTGATACTTCACACAGAGTGTTCCTGTTCTAGGCATTCAAAAGAAAGATGCATGGGGCATTTAAACAACCAAACTACCATCCTCACCACCACCCCAAATATACAGTACATTTTACATAATTTTGCTGGACTGATTTGTTTCCTTTTACTTTCCAACATAGGTATTCTCTTGTCTCTTTTCAGAAGAACATTTGTTTCTTTTTATCCTAGTTAAGTGTGTCCTTATGTCGCCGAGTAAAATCAGTAGGACTTAATAGCTAGCACTCAACTTTACTGGGATTGGACTCATTGTCGGCTTATTCAAAAGCCTCCTCCTCCTTCACACTTCAGTGCTTACCATTGTTATTTGTTAGCAGGTGGTGTCTGCATACGAGGGATTACTTCATTTCTCATTGATTTGTTTCATTCTCTTCTCACTAAGCATTTTCTGCTCTAAAGAAAAATAAAATGCTGGTCTCAAATTTCTGCTATATGAGTCTGCATTTCCAAATGTACTATTAACTGTGACTGAAAGGTAAGTCTTATGCATACAATACAGCTCATTTCCCTGGATATAAGAACCTTGTCATCGGGTGCCTAAAGAACAGCCTTGCTAAATACGCTAAAGGCACCAGATGTGTTTGATCTTGGAAGCTAAGCAGGGTCAGCCTTGGTTAGTAAATGGATGGACACCACCAACAAATATCCAGCTGTTGATGAGGTTTTGTGCCTTCACATTATTTCTGACTTATGGTGAGTCTAACGTGAACCTATCATGGGGTTTTCATGGCAAGACTTGTTCAGAGGAGGTTTGCCATTGCCCTTCCCTGAGTCTGAGAATGTGTGACTTGCCCAAGGTCACCCAGTGGGTTTCATGGCTGAGCTGAGAATCAAACCTTGGGCTCCAGAGTCGCAGTCCAACACTCAAACCACTATGCAGACTATATTTCAGAGGAAGAACTGGCAAAATCACCTTTGAGTATTCCTTGCCTAAGAAGACCCTATGAAATCCATGGGTATGCTATAAGTCAACAGGCAACTTGAAGGTGCTTGTATACACACACACACACACACACACACACACACAGAGAGAGAGAGAGAGAGAGAGAGAGAGAACAGCAACACTAGTTTTGGGGCATCAGTTTTCCATTCTTGGTGCTGAAATAACCAGCTTCCTGAAAGGGTGAGGGACAATTCCAAGGTGCTCAGAAATGCACTTGCAATATTTTTAAAGTTTTTTTTAAAGTAAGTATTTTTAAAATAATAATAATAATACATAAAGCAAGACCCCATCCCTGGCAGCCTGTTTAAAAAGAGAATTGGAATTCTTTCAGCAGCAAAAAGTAATCACTTACTAACCTGACAAAAGTCTGATTGAAACCACAATCAGTCATTTCCTTGGGTTGATGAACCCTGTACAGTGGACAAAAGTATGATATAAGGTAGCACATGAGTACTGGCAGTATCGACTTAACTATTCCTTCTCTTTTTTGTCCCAACAGGAATGTCCTAGTGGAGCTGTTAATGAAGAAACATTCAAACAAATCTATGCACAGTTTTTTCCACATGGGGGTAAGTAGAAAATAGTTTTCCTCTGAGTTGTATTTCAGTTGTTAAAAGTCATAGATCAGACAGAACTGCAGATTATTCCTGTGTATTATTATTGGGGGGGGGGGAGTAGATTAAAATACTGCAAGCAAATAGTTTTTTCTCAGCACTCTTTCACTGTGACATGAGGGACAACTGCTAAAGTTAACTGATTTCCAATTAGGGTGGTTGGAATGCCAGGCTAAAAGATTCCCCCTACACATTGAAGGATGATTAGTTACACCTAAATTGAGTTTATAGGCTTCTATTTCATATTATTTAAAATTGTATGGTTGTTTTTTATTTTTGGTACAGCTTTGGTAATGCAGAAAAACTGCCTAGGAAGCATTATTTATTTATGGTATTTATGAATCCTGTATGTATCTGACCACTGTGATGATCAAATTGCCAATTCTAACTAGGCTAACTTGTGGGATGCCAGATTAGCTAGAATTTACTAAGGATGGAATGAAACAGAGAGAAGAAAAATGTGATATTGGAAGTAGCCTGGCTGTGAAGAGTGGCAAACACCTATGAAAATTATTGTTCAGCCAAAAAGTATATCTAGAGTATATATTCAACTCAGCCATGAATGTATTTATTTAAATTATTTTAACAATGAGCCCTGTCACTGTGTTTCTGTTTTTCAGATGCTAGTATGTATGCCCATTATCTCTTTAATGCATTTGACACAGCACAGAATGGATCCGTAAAGTTTGAGGTAGAAGAATCTCTACACACATTTATTCCACTATCACCTAAAATGAATGCTCATTTCTGCTTCTGGACTCTTTGCTTTCCATTTCTTTGATCTAAATAAAAACTGAACTCATATATCCAAGATCTCATATTTCTCATGCTCATATCCCCTTGACCGTACTTCCCAGACAAGTCCCATAGAAATGAACAGAGAACGTTAATTGAGCTGCTTAGCAGGATATCAACCTGGGTTCTGTACCCTTTCATGTGCAAATCCATTCCCAACATGAAATCAGCTGACTCAAAATGTGACAAACTTGCAGCCTCCTTGTATAATGTCCAGTGGGACACAACATACCTTCTCAAAAATTGTGAATTTCACTACCTGTCCTAAGCATATGTTGACAGCAACCAACTTTGAAAAGGTTGCCCAAAAGTCAGACTTCTCAAGGATTGTGAATGATATTGATGTGTATTATTATAAAAAAGTAAATTTTATGATCCAGCATATTTTAACAATCTTCCATAGAGAGAAAATTCAAAGAAAGCTGTCTTTCTCAATTAAAATACTCTTGTATTCTCCTATCAACAGGATTTTGTGACAGCACTATCCATCCTGTTGAGAGGAAGCGTTCATGAAAAGCTACGATGGACATTTAATCTGTATGACATAAATAAAGATGGCTATATAAATAAAGAGGTGAGATTGTTTAGAGGATTAACATCTATCCAGCTTTGGAAAGGGAAAGGAAGGGGAGTAGGAGGAAAAACAGTAGCTGGCTCATTTTCCAAAATGTAGTTCATGCATAGTATGACTGACTGAAAGAACACCAGCCTAGTTCATTAGGTGTTCCCTATTAAATCTGTTGCCCACTGCAGTCCCAAGGTGCTCATGCTTCTGGAAAAAAGGACATTAATGATGAATTGGCTTTTGACGTTTGCTGAATAATAAACAGGCAGGTACATTACCAAGAGCCTTTCTAAACAGGAAGAAAGTCTGCAGATTTATCTTAAAGCAAACAGTAGACTGGGGTGGAGAACCACAGGGAGGCCCAAGGCTACCTTTTAGGTTGCTGAAATTCTTGAGGGCTGCAGCTTTGTTTTCTTAATTTGTTTTGTTATTGGTTTTGCTGCAGGGAGGTTTTTTATAATTTTTTTAATGTAGTATAGACAGAAACAATTTCATGCATATTCCATGTGGACTTGATTTTTTATCACTTTTGAATGAGGCTGCAGGGGAGGAATAGATAGTTCACATACTTGTGACACTAAGGGAAAGCTGAGGATGCTGTTTTGCATCCTCGGCATTTACTTTCTAAAGAGACATAAAAAGTGTGTCTTGGGATCATACGAAGGGGACCTGTGGGCCTCCCTAAATGGTCCAAGGGGCAAAAAACAGCATGAAAGTGCCCCCCACTACTTCTACAGGGTATGCTTTTTTGGGGGGATGGAATTTGGTCAACCCTGAATGCCTAAAAATCACCCTTGGCACCACACTTCCACCACCCATGACCTATACCCCAAAATGACAAAAGAATCTGGTCTTGTTCATGCTTTTGGAAGTCTGCAAGGGATAAAAACCCAGCTATCCCCAAAACAAACATACCAACAAAAAAAAAGCAAAACAACCTGAAATGGACTTTCAGTCACTTCAAGATTCAATTTTTTTTAGTTTTTGTTTTGTTTTGTTTTGTTTTTTTAATGCAACATTTCTGTGCCTGGTTTGCCAGTCCTGAAGGTGAATGTTGGCTTCCAGGACCAAGAGGATTTTCTTGCTCATAATACAGACTAAAGTTAGGAGGAACAGAAGACGACTGTGGTATCTGGAACACACTGACAATATTCCAAAAAACAGGAAGCAATGTGATTGCTGGATTTGTCTTGCCGAAGACAAGGGTTTGAAAGAACAAAATGTCTTAGATCTTGTCAATCAGTTTCCTTGGAAAAAGATGAATACAAGGAATAAGTTCACAACATATTTATGGCCGTGGTAATAACGAGTCTCACAGATAATTTTACAGCGCATGGAACACCATATGCCAACTTGGCCATTTTATTCTTTAACAACTTTGCCGATTTTCATGGCAACAACCTCATTCAATATGTTCAACAAATTACATGAACTAATTATCTCTTTTGAGCCACAAGCTGTACCAGAAAATGTTTGCCAAAAAAGTGTGCTTTTATTTGAAATAGAACAGTCTAAGGTTCATATGTCCTGCTATGTACATAAAAAGTCAGATACCTCTACTGCATTTGATCACTGTGTAAAGTACAGCACAATCCTACAGTGTCTGCCCAGACATAAAACCCATTATGTTCAGTGTTGACAGCTAGGTAAGTGGATATAACATTGTATCTTGAAACATCAGCCATCTGTGTCAGAATTGAAATAGCTATGCTGTTTTTCTTACATAAATTCCATCGAAGCAGAACCCTATGCTGGAATGCAAGTATGTGTTCTTGTGTAATATATGTACTATTATTTTAATATTGCATGCAAAATTCAATATTATGTAGCTCTCTGTACAAAATGGTATGAAAATTTGAAATGATTACAATTCATTTCACTAGCTCAACCGGGCTCAAAGTGGCAGACAAGCCAGTGGCCATTAGCCAAAGAAAATTCAGTAGATTGTCAGTAAATAATTAGTGAAGAAATTTCTCCATTGGCCTCCTGAAGAAATAAAGAGTCACATGGCACCTTACCAACAAATTATTGAAGCATAAGCTTTTGTGCAATTGAAATATCTAATGAAGAAAACTTTAGAGTGCCTGGTGGATTAGGCCATAATACATTTGTTAGTCTTTAAGGTGCCACAAGATTCTTTCATGGGGTTTGGCAAAGCAAGCACTTGGCACACAGTTACCAAGGCATTAGAGAGTCAAAGAGCTCCATCAAAATACATCACACATTTCTTTATATATGTGGTATATAGCATTGGATAGCAGTTAATTAGAGGGATGTTCTATTGAGTTAGCTACCTTTCACATAAAACTCCACAAACAGAAACATATGTGCCCATGGAATTAAACCTGTCAACTTTTTATTCGACTGTCTTTTTAACCTAAAACAGCGACTTATGCAAAAATAAACAGTTGAAACTTTTCCCTATTTCATGTTTCCCTTGTGTCTTTATAATTACAATTCTAGGAAATGATGGATATAGTAAAAGCAATTTATGACATGATGGGCAAATATACTTATCCAGTGCTGAAAGAAGATGCTCCAAGGCAGCATGTAGAAGCATTTTTCCAGGTATTTTTTTCTGGTTTTTTCATGCACTTGTACCCTGATGTTTAACCTCATAACACCTACACATTTACAATCATTTTATATCTGGGCAGTAGAATCTACAGTATATAAACTTGCAAAACTGTACTGTAAATGTTGAATGGCTATAGTTTAACATTCTGCTGCATTTTACAAATGCATGAGTTTTATGGCCTCACTGTATGTCTCTGTGTTTTACAGAAAATGGATAAAAATAAAGATGGTGTCGTAACTTTGGATGAATTTATTGAGTCGTGTCAGGAGGTAAGAATAGAAAGCCAGTTAAGAGAGATTGTCTCATGCCAGAAAAACTTAGCTTGTACTTCATTCACATCCTGAGACTCCTGGGACAAAAGTTTCAGTTTTAGTTTGACACTGTAGCTCACCTTCCCCATAAATATTAAGATTATTTGCACTGGGTGACCTTGAGTAAGTCACCTTGTCTCAAGCTCAGGGGAAGGCAGCAGGAAACCTCCTCTGAACAAATCTTGCCAAAAAAAACTCCATGAAGATAGAGTCATCTTAAGGTCGCCATAAACTGGAAGTGACTAAAAGGCCCACAACAAGTAAACCAATAAGAAACATGAAAACAGAAGCAGCAAATGGCATTCAATGGTATAGCAGAGCATTGAAGTAAATAATTAGAACTGTAATGTGACAAATTATGTTTTAGTTACTTTTATCATTGCAGGGTATGTGTGGCTCACTACCTAGGTATTTTTTCTACCAAAGGGTGGTTTTCTGATTGATGTTTTTAAAGGTAATTTGAATTAGTGTCTTAAAAGTAACTTGGATTTAGTTACTTTTGAAAAACATGGAAGGATACGTTGCTTACCTGTAACCAGTTCTTTGAGTGATCATCTGTGAAATCACATAAATGGGTTATCTGAATCTACACAGTGAATCATTTGGAACCTTCTAGAGCTATTACATAAGTATTTTAACTGATGTCTATTAATTGATGTTGTTTATTTATTCATTGTTGTTGTTCCCCACCTTGATCCATGGGGAGAGGCAGGTAAGAAATAATAATAATAATAATAATAATAATAATAAGCATTAGCATTTTGGTGGTACTCCCTCCCAATCTCAGAACAACCTACTAGCTCATTTCCCATTCAAGCCCTTGTTTATATGGATGCCAAAGCAGCAGCCAAAGATCTAAGGCAGGGGTAGGCAACCTGTGGCCCACAGGCCGGATCCGGCCCGGCAAGACCTTGGAACCGGCCCCAGCCCGGTCCTGCCGCCGATTGCTGCCGGGGTGTTTTGGGGGCAATTGTCTATAGAAGCCTCAGAAACATGCATTTATATTAACATTTTTTAAAAAATCAGCAATTTTTTTAGCATGTCCTCCATTTGAAAATTTTGTCCTACATTTGTCCTGGTTTATTTATATATTTAATTGTTTTTTTTAAAAAAAATTTAATTATTTATTTTTTGGCTTTGGCCCCCCAGTTGTCTGAGGGACAGCAACCCGGCCCCCGGCTCAAAAAGGTTGCCTACCCCTGATCTAAGGAATAGCAGGACATGATGAGGGGAGGATAGGTGGGGCTGTGTGATTCTAATTGTTTCTAAAATCATTAAAGAAGGCCCTGTTCCAGGAGATGGTTGAAGAACTACAGTTCCACATAAGCAACCCATCCTCCTCCTCCATACTTTCTCTGAAACACACAATACTAATCATAGGTGGAAGGGTGTCATCCCACACAGGAGAAAAGCACAGCCCTCCCAAATGCAACCCCCCCACCTGTGACCTCAGGTCCAGAGGACAGTGAGATACAAAACTAAGCAGTCTGGACCAATTGGCGGCTCTGAAGATGTCATCCAAGAGAATCCCACTCAGGAATGTAGTCAAAGGTGCAGTCACTCCAGTTGAATGGCTTCTCATTTGGGCAGGAGGCAGCTTTCCTACTAGCTCATATGCCAGACAGATAGTTGTTGCAAACCATTTATAGAGGCACTGTGTAGACACAGGTCGTTCCTTCTGCATAGACAAATGATTGAAAAATAACTCTGAAGGGCCTGTGCAATAAACTTATGAGATTGTCATACTTTGGGCACATGACAAGAAGACATGATTCAGTGTAAAAAAACAATAGTGTTAGGAAAGGTGGAGGGAAGTGGAAAGAGATGAAGGCTGCATGCTAGATGGATGGACTCTATTGAAGAAGGTCATGGGTGTGGGTTTACAGGAACTAAGAAGAACAATGGAGGATAGAAGGTCTTGGAGATATCTCATCCTTGCCATGGGTTGAGATTGACTTGAAGGCAGTTAACAACAACAACAAAATGGTACCAATAATCTTCCCCTCAATATGGGGAGACCAACAACCTCTTCTGTTTTTGCCATCTGAATTGAGAAGGTAATTGTGGAGAAACGCGGGCAGAACATAACATTTAGGGCAGCCAACAGGAATCAGGCTGAAGAAATGTGGGGGCTGCTCTCATGAGCAAGTATAAAAGGAGTGTGTCAAAGCCTGCTGAGACAAGAGGTTGTTTTTAGAACCATCAGGATGTACAGTTAGGATTAAGCGGTTCAATCTGGATGGGATTCAGCCTCCCAGACCAGGAGAAGAACTTTAGAATGGACAGAAGAAGTCCAGTGTTAGAGTGTATGTTAGTATCCTGCAGGATTTACAGCTAGGAAGGCTGGGAAATATTAGAAACCATCTGAGGAGCAGATTTATAAAAAGGGAGCTAAAGTGAACAAGCTAAACTGTATTTATTGTTAGTGTAACAAATAACCTGAGGAATTAACAGCTAAGGAAGCTGGGTATAGATTATGTACAGGAAAAAATGTACATACTGTAGAGTCAAGTGAGAGAAAGTAGTAAATTTGTTATAACTGAACCAAGACAGGAAAGAAATGTATATAGTCAAGTGAGAGAAAGTAGTAAATTTATAACAACTGAAGTAATTTGAACACTGTAACATAAGTTTGAGAACCATCCACTAGGAAAGATACAGTACAGGATTTTTACACTGATTTTTTATTCACGGATTCAAGTATCCACAGTTTGAAAATGTTAAAAAAAGTATAAATTTCAAATATCAAACCTCGATTTTCCAATTTTTATAAGGGACACCATTTTGCTATGTCATTATATTTAATGGGACTTGAGCATCCACGGATTTTGTTATCCACGGGGGATCTTGGAACAAACCCCAGCGTATAACTAGGGTCCACTGTAATACATTCTGAATGTAAATAAAATTATTTTCTTTGTATTCAACAAAGAGTTGCCTGAAGTGGTTTTAGATAACATCAAACATGTTATCAAGTATATGAAAAAGCCACTTCAGTCAGTGGGTGGATAACTTCCACATAAGCATTGATGGCAGTGGTAAAGATTGATGTCACATAATAATTGGCACCAAGCAGTGGGATCCAAAAGACCCATTGTGCTGGCATCAGAGAGAGAGATAGGGTGAGGTGGCGTCTCTACAATAAAACTGACTATTTGTGCTCAGTATGGAGAGATCAACCTGTTGTGACTTCTCTGTATGGAGCAATAGGATGGTACCAATGATTGGTCCTTGGAATTGAGGGGCAAATCACTTCTTGTGTGGTAACGATGCCCTTCAGTATGGTGGGACAGACGTGTTGCATTTCCACTGTATGGAATGAGAGGATGGTCCCAGTGTTAGGTCTTCAGTATATAGGGGCAAACCACATACAGTCAGCCCTTCGTATCCACAAGGGATCCATTCTGGACCCCCCCCCCCACTAGAGATACCAAAATTCACACATATGCAAGTTCCATTGTCTCCAGTGCTGTCGTTTGCAAACAGCCATGCCTCAATTAGGGACAACAGGACTTCAGTGATGACACATGCATATGGCCATGCCACCATTAGGAACAGTCCTCATTGTCCCCAGTGGTGGCATGTGCACATGGCTGCACTGCCATTAAGGACAATGGGACTTAATGATGATGCAGCTACATGCACACTCTGCTACAGTATAGAGGAGATTGTCCCAAATTGCATCGTGTTCACATGTATGCACCACCATTGGGGACAACGCGGGCTTGCAGTCCATGGATACTTGAATCCATGGATGGCAGGCCTGTAGATACCAAGGGCCAACTGTATCTAGTTTTCTTCATATGGAGTGAGACAATGCCCCCAATTATCAGCCCTTGATATGAAGTGACTGAACATGTCTCCACATGTAGCAAGAGAAAGGTAATGATGATCGGCCCTCAGTATGTAGGGACCAGCCACTTCTGTTTCCTCCATAGTGGAAGTGAGGAGATGGTACCAATGAATGGCCCCCAGTATGAAAGGAACAAGTTGGAACAAGTTTGAACAAGAAGATGATACAAAAAATTGGCCCTTAGTATGGAAGGTCTTACCATCTGATTCTTCTGTATGGAGTAAGGAGATGGTATCAATTAAAGACCCTTATTATGGAGTAATTGATCTCATATGTTAATAAATAATAAATAAACTTTTATAATTTATATCCTGCTTTTTGTCTGGACAATCAAAGCGGTGAACAAGTTAAAATGAAAACAGTACATAACCAATATTCCCCAACCCTTAAAAAGGAATTAGAATTAAAATACCTAAAAACATTAAAACATAGACATTTAAAACAGTTAGCTAAAACAGTAGGCAGAGCCAAACACATATGGAGATGACAGTGGCCGAGTTCTTCATTCCAGAAAGGCCCGCCAGAAGAGATCCATCTTAACAGCTTTCTTGAAACTATCTAAGTTGGTGATTTGACGGATCTCGTCCAGCAGGCCATTCCATAGACTGAGGGCTGTTGCGGGAAAAGTCCTCTGGGAGGTTGCAGTTAGCCTGGTCTTAAAAGGCTGCAATAAATTCCTCCCAGAGGACCTGAGTGTACGGGGCGGATTGTTTGGGGAAAGGTGATTCCTTAAATAAGTTGGGCCCAAGCTATGTAGGGCTTTAAAGGTAATAACCAACACCTTGTACTGTGCCCGGAAACCAATAGGCAGCCAGTGGAGTGACTTTAGAATAAATTTTATATGGTCACTCCTAGTTGCTCCAGTAACCAACCTCACTACTATATTTTGTACCAATTGAATTTTCCGGGCTAGGTACAAGGGTAGCCCCATGTACAGCGCATTGCAAAAATCGAGTCTTGAGGTTACCAGAGCATGTACTACAGTTTCAAGGTCTCCCGGTTCCAGGAAAGGGCCTGGCTGGCATATCAGGCACTTTTCCTCCAGTAGGACTGTCAGTAGAGATTGTGGCCATTGGCATGCTGGCCTGGTTTCTAGCTGATGTTTCTTTTGAAGTAGGTTCCATGTAAGACTGCCTGAGGGCCAATCAGTTCAATCAGTCAATGCAGTAACAACCAAAGAAGATTAGAGTGAGGCGAGGAATGATAATCCATCAGATTGGATAGGTTTTGCTCATAGTTAACCTTGCCTCTGTATTACAAATGGCCTATGCCAAGTACAAAAGTCATGCCCAGTGGTTATTTATTCTCTGGTATTTTGCCCAAACATTTGGTGAACTTTTTAAAGTACCTAAAGTGCTATAAGCATCAACGAAGAAATAACCAGATGCAAGACAGAACAAATCAAACACAGAAATCAAAGTCTGTCAGGAAAAATAAGCTTTGAAGTGTTGCTCTGAAGTTTTGCTGAGACTGCTGCTACAGCAGTCAGAAAGAAACTGAGGGCTTAGGTGAGAAGTCAGCTGGTAGGTCACTTGGAGACTGGGTGGGGCTGTCACCAAAATGCTTTATGTAATAGCTCTAGAAGGTTCCAAGTGATGCACTGAGCACGTGCAAATAACCCATTTGTGTGATTCACAGTGACCACAAAGAAGAATCAAAGTTAAATTTAGCAACATACTAACAATAATGATAGCTATCTACTTGTGCCTTATCTGGGTAATTTTTTAAAAAGTAGCTATCCAATTGTTGTGCTGCAGATAGGGTTGGATTTTGCAGAGGTAAGGGGGTGTACATGCACCCAACAAAGTGCATAATGATGATAGAATATCTGCAATGAAGATGAAAGGAATGTATGCATCAGAAACAGCCTTAGGCCACCAACCCAAAAGCACATATAAGGGAGCAAGCCCCATAGGATGCAACCAGACCTTCTTAGTAAACAGAAATAGGGTTGTGTGCCTATGAAGATTGCATTTCTTCTGTGTACATTTATCAGTTTTATATATGCAGTCACTGAAAGTTGTGTAAATAATGTTTTATAGTACCTGCCATCTGTCTATTTAATCTGAGACTTTGCTTTCAGGACTGTGGTATACTATAAACAATTTAGGCTGCAGGGCAGACACAAAAGTCAGCAACTGAATTCAAATGATCATGTAGGTGGGAGACTTCAACAGTGCAGAAGGAATCAATTAGGAATTAGTACTCTTATTTTCTTCCTATTATGAAGTGTCTTTTCTGATGCGAAATGCTTCTCTTTTAATGAATTTATTGATATCTGCTCTGCCATATTATTTCAAATAGGAAAGTAATCTAAAATGACATTAACCTCATTCCCCCATAATTTTGAATAATAATATTCAGCAAATATAGTAAAAGGAAATTAGTTTATCTGTAAGCTGACTGTAAGCATAGAAATTTAGAGCTGGTCTCCAGTTAAATCATACATTGGCAGTCTAAAGGTAAGTGATTGTATTAAAACCAGGCATTTCTCCTTGTCACTGGAAAGCAAGGCAGGAGAAAAACCCTTGCCATTTCTGTGCTTACTGCTAAATCTTCCCCTTGCCAATTTGGGCCCAAATGGGAAAGAGTACCTTTGGTGCTTTGTCACACATTTTTTTTAAATTCAACTCTGTTCTAGTTGTTGTTTAATATCTCTACTGGCCCAGCCCCACTCCTCTCATGAAAATTCTCCCTATACACTCATTGCAGAGCATTTTTTTTTAAAAAAAATTAAATGTTGGGGTACTGGGAAAGGCCTGGGAATCTCAAAACTGCATTGGGGATTACAAGCAGTTTATAAACTGTACTTTCACCACCCCTAGCATATATGGTCTGCATACAGGTCAGTTTCTGTGAACTGGGACAATAGCTCCCTTTCAGCAATATATTTGGATCTTATAAAGCTGCAACCATCTTAAATACTACAGAATTGGCAGAACTGTTCATGTAAGCAACATCAATATGCACAGTGTATTTTCTTGTTGTTTCCAGGATGACAATATCATGAGATCCTTACAGCTTTTTGAAAATGTCATGTAACAGCAGCTGAGGAGTACCACCGGAAATCAGAGACTTTATATGTAATGGGACCCTGAAGAAAATGAGTCAAAAAAAAAAAAAATCCCCACTACCCTTTTTGATGAAAGCTTTTTACTACTTGGATATACTCTGTGTGCAAGGATTTTGTATGCCATCACAAACTGGGCTGTGTCTCTGAATGCAACAAACTCGATCTTGCCTCCCTCTAGAGACACCAGCTAGAATTTGTTTCATTTGGAAGCATGCTAATAAGAGAGACCTGCTGTTTAAAAAGTTAATGAATTATTGAAGTTTAAATGATTAAAACAATATTCAGTGTTCTGTTTGCTAATCACAAAACTGCTGCTGCTTTTGCTCTAGCAAGCTGGATTGCATATGGTAGCACAGCATCAGTAGCTTGCTTAACCATCTATTGTGAGCAGAAACTCTATGTTTCTCACAGGACAAAACATTGTACTAATATGTTGTTTTGAAAGCAATGTATGAGAAGAGATCATGCTTGTTCTTCAAGGTGAAAGAAATTTAACACAATAAATGGAGGGTGGGATTACTGTAGGTCCTGTCTGGATGATCTGCTTATTGTGCAACAGTTACAGAGTTGTGATTCATTTGTTGCACAAGATTCAGACCATTTTGCTTAAAAAATGTTTCATGTTCAATGATAGTGCATTTTACCAGCACTTAAACTACGATAAATTGTTGCAGGAAGTATAAAGTTCTTTTCTCCACTAGCAAAGATGTCAGGTTTTGTTTCATATCATGATGTTGGCTAATATCCATTACATCAGTAATAATGAGTAATATAATTCCATCCTAACCACCTACCTATATCATTTTGTAACCTAACCTTCCATTGTATATGAGTGACTACTCCTTTACTGCAGGGATAGAAAACCTGTTGTCTTCCAAATGGTGTTGGACCACAAATCCAATTATGTCTGAACACTGAGTACACAAATGACACAAACTGGGACTGACGGAAATCCAACAACATTTGAAAGGGTACAGTCCCTAACCCTGTCTACTTCTTTGAAAGTGATCCCCACTAGTGGAGGTTGATAATGTAGTCACCCAGGACTTTGATGGCTTTGACTTGCTCATCAAGGTAGTGTGTTTCCAAGAAATCAGACAGACAAATCCACTATCCTGCAAGTTATGAAGGCAGTAGGCTGGGGCATGCTTGGAACCAGATATCCAGATGCTTGTAACTCATTACTTAGGCGGGTTACACATCGCCATTAATGTACGGAGTCAGTCCGTACTAGGGTTAGGAAGGTGCGGTGCTTCCGCACCCCTCTAACCCTAGTATGGACTGAGTCCATACAAAATGGCGGCCCCCCTTCCACATGGGGGCCGCCATGACGATGTCACGACCACACTGCCTCTATATGGGACGGCAGATCGGGGCCTCAGCAGCTGCCGTTCTGGCAGCTGAGGCCCCGATACACCGGGGAAAGGGGCGAGTGCAGCCCACCCCAAATGGGCGGTCTGTAACCCGCCACATTCATCTTTCATTTGGAAGCATGCACATTTTTTTTCTGTAATCTACTCTCAGAATCCATAGAAGACACAAGAACATAGAAAGCTACCTTATACAGTGTTAGCCATTTGGACTTGTAACATGATATTGGTGATGCTGGCTGAGAATACATCCCAGGATTCCAGGCATTGTTCTTTCTTTGACCTATTTGGTAATGCCCAGGATTGACCCAAGAACCTTCTCCATATAAAGAATATGCTCTACCACTGAACTGCAGCTCTTCTCCAAGATAAATGATTCAGATAAAAGCAGGGTATACTTAAGCAGGAAAGATCTGTGATATATTATACTGAACGGGTTTCAATCTTGTTCCACTGTTTTCATTGGCCTGAAAGTTGTACATATAGTCAAGGCCCGGTCACTTACTTTGCTTTTAAATGGCTGGAATATTAGAAATCATAGTTCTTTTTATCTGGTACCCCACCCCCAGCATATACAGCAGTGACATGTGGGGTCAATAGTAAGGATCTGGTATTGTTTTGTATCATAGCTGTTTGACATTGGCTGCTAGCAGCCCAGTTAATGCTGTTTTGAAAGAAACGGCCTCACTGAAATGAACTGAGGTCATGTGCAAATGATTCAAAAAGTTCCAAAGCACAAAAGCATGCATGGTACTCTCCATGTAGTAAAACAAAATTATCAAAAGGTTGGACATTTAAGGTACTTTGGAAGTAAGATGTTTTTCAGTGTACAAAATAAATCAAAGCCATGAAGTTGGAGTCCTGAGCAAACATTAAGCACACATTGATTTTGCTGGATTTTGGAGCTCCAGTTTGTAATACAGTGATAATGTTGAGGAGTCACAATAAAGAACAGCTGTAATCTCTGAACTAGGGGCAGTTTAAAGTATTTGAAGGATAGACTTTAATAGATTTAAAAATATCATTCATATTTCACAGTGGAGAGGGTTTTTTTTTAAACTGATACTTTTGCCTTTATCAGGAGCGAAATTTTCAGAATAGAAATTCTACATGCTATTTGCAGCAACTAGTGACACCAAACTTGGTCTATTTCAAAACATCTCTTGAAAGAAAATAATGAATGTTTTAAAATGTATTTTGATGCTGAATATTTCAAAGTAGCCATTGTATCCTTTGATACTGTATTTCCAAGTGTCCAAAATATCTATACATTATGGCCCCAATCCATCTAAAGTTAGCTATGATGTACAACACAATTTTAGGAATATTTTCTCAATAATAATTTCTGTTGGTTTCAAATGGAGTTTATTCCAAGAAACTGTGTTTAACTACAATTCTAAACTTGTTTTGAAGGAAATTATATTGAAATAAGTGGCCTTATTAAACTTGGTTGAGATTGGGCTGCTTAATGTAAATCCCATAACTTTCAGTGGGAGCTGTAATCAGCTGGATTGAGGCCATAACCACTTGATTTGGAGAAAAGTTACTGCTTGTGCCTTCTGTGAGTTTAATGAGTTCCTTCCAGTATAGCTAGGATTATAGGTTTGAACTCTAGAACACAGCGATTTTTTAGCTGGGACAAGAATAAGCTGTGTACCATCATGTACACCCCCAGCTGTTAGTATGGAAGAAATAGAAGAATATTCAGATTCAAAGGGATACAAGAACTGATTCTTAATTTGAGTTCACATTTTAGAAAAAGGATTAGTGCCAAGACCTTGAAAGCCCATTGAAAAATTCCACATGTCCTGGTTTGCAAAGTGGTCTAAAAACCATATTGCCTAAATAGGTGAAAAACTTTGGACAGAATAAATAAGGAAGAGCAGGAACAAATGGCTTGGTTTACACTGTGCCCTTTGTGACCATCAGATTTCCAGGAAGGTTCTGCATATATTTTTTACAAACAGATTACATGTTGTTGGCAAGGAAAATATATTTTAAATATGACATCCATAGTTCTATATTTTATAAAGCACATTAATTATAAAGCCTAAACGTGTCTAGACATCTGTATAGTTGATGGTGAGTGTAACTGGACTTGTCATATGATTCATTGGATAGTGATGTGTTCTTATAGGATACTGTTAGGTCTTGGAGCACTGGTCTTGAAACTCTGTCCCCACTGACTCTCCAGTTCTTAATTGTCCCTTCTGTATCCTGGCATCAGCCACATTTATAAATCCCTGTGCCCACCAAGATCTTGTGTTGCAAAATCTATCACCTTTATCCTTGTAAAAGTTCTGTGGGTACAGAAGTTTGCAGCATCTCTACTTGATGGGAAACCATGCATACTACTAGTAACTACAGATCAAGGGCTGGCTGTGTTTCTAAATTATTCTCAAAGTCAGCAGCATGTAAAGAAAGAGTTAAATTCCCCCTTTACACCTGCTGCAATCCCTGTATTTGTCAATGTCCTAGACACCTCTTCTAATGCTGTTTGCATTTAAATAAATTCATCCGATCTAGTTTGGCCCTGAGGTTCACTTCTAAACCTACTGTAATTACAGAGCAGCCCAAATCACTGCTATTTCCTTAAGGTTCTGTAGACTAAAACACTAATCCAACAGTGGCATTTAGAGGAATAAAACAAAGCTCTTCAGTTTCCATCTGAACCATCCAGTCAATGACACAGGAGAGGAAGGAGGTGTAGGAGTCAGAAGATCCCACATGCTCCCTGCCTCTCTGCAGCTTCTGTTATTAGCACAGCCATTTTGGTAACTAAAACACTGAGGAGATTATCGAATGGAGAAATACTCCTGACATAGATACGGGATTGAAACTCAAAATCGGGTGTTATCGCATGCACTGCCGACCAGGCGAGTGCAACCTGGATGCAGCCCAGATCCCAGCCATGTTTATCTGGCAGAATATCAAACACTGCAAGCTCCAGTTTTTGAAAAGCCATTTCCAACTCAATAGTATGGGAACAGACAACGACTGGATATTTTAATGATTGGTAGCAGTATTGCTGACCATTTTATTGTTTGTATTTTTAGATAACATTGTATTTGCATTTTGTAGTGTTGAATTTTTTGCTGTAATCTTGCCCCAATCCGCAGGGAGAGGCAGGAAATATAAATAAAATTTATTATTATTATTATTATTATTATTATTATTATTTATAATATTTGCATAGCTGGGTCCAGGATCCATCTGGGTTGTACATGCCAGGCCGCCAGCACATGTGATAACACCCGGTTTTGAGTTTTCAATCCCACATTTATATTGGGAGTATTTCTCCATATGATAATCTCCTAAATCTCTGGGAAGACATTCCCTCTGGATCTGACCTTCTCCTGCCATAAAACTTCAGCCCTACCCAGACTAGGTGCCATGTACTCCTTCAGCAAGGGCTCCTCCATATTTTGAGATGCATTGCCCTTCAGATTAAGCTGAAATATGTTGGAGGACAAAACCAGAAAATCCCCTCTAGTGTGTATTTCAACCCTTGTTTTTTGTGTGCCTACACACCTTTCAGTTTAAGCATCTAATGAAGTAGGCTGAGGTTTGTGTTTGTGTAAAGGCACACTAAGCCCCTTAGTGTTTAAATGTATCCTGCCCCCCAAAAATCAGACATACCCAGGGAAATTAATATGGACATTCTTTTCAAATCTTTGGCAAATGATTTATTTATTTGTTTTATAAAACTATTTAGTGCAGGGATTGGGAGCTGTGGTCCAGAGATGTTGTTGGATTGTAATTCTCATCATTGGCTATATTTGCTCTGGGAACAGCTATGTATCTATTTCCAGAACTACTTCCAGAACATAAGGACTGCACATACGGTGCAATTACTCCATAAACAGAGCTTCATGACTTCCTCCTCAGCAAACATCAAGCTTCAGGAGGCAGCTGGCACTGCTATGAAATGGGGAAAGGGAAAAGCAACTGAGCAGGATTGCCTCTCATGCCCCTGCAGTTACTGGAAGAGAGAGGCAGAAAACCAATGACTTCACACATCATATCTTGTCTAGCAAAGTGCAGTGGAGATAAGAGTTGTCCCTGCTGCCTGGTCACTCTTCTCCCCTTTCCTATAACAGTGACACCCCAATGGGTTTAGCAACTGCCAAGGGGGCTGATTTGAACAGTACCCAAGAGAAAAGAGAATGGCCCTTGCACCTGTTCAAAGCAGAATGTACACACCCATGAAATGTGCATATGTGACTAACAAAATTCTGGGTAAGACATGGATTTTTTTTAATGGTTTGCAGCTCATGCTGTAAATGCAGATTGGTATGTAGTGAGCAAATGTGATAACAAGTTGGAAGATTATTGAAAGCACTAGTAGCCAGGCTACAGATCATTTATTCTTCCTTTCCCACTATGACTAGCCATCCTGCTTGTCATCGACTGTGTGCCAGACCACATCCTTTACCTTATTATTTCTTTTAGCAATTCTACCATGCCAAAAAGTAAAATCCCACCTCTCCTCCCATCCCCATATTTTGTCAATCAAGATGATTTACTTAGTTGGATTAGCCTGTTCAATAAGTTCTACCCCATGGTAGCCCATAACTCCAAATTCTACAGGTCAAAAAGTCCTGTCAGGGCCAGGTCTACTTGCCACCAGTAGCACAATTATTCTGCTCCTGTTATTATTGAGATCAGTGGTAAAACTCAGTGACTCCAGCATAACCTTGTGAGATAAGATTGATGATTCAAACAGACATAGTATTTCACATCTGCAATGAAGGCTATTAGTGACCGTGGTACTCATGATACAATTTTACATTTTTGTTCTCCTTTTGCAAAAAAAATGTATACTGTAAAAAGAGACTGAAGCCATTGTCTTTTTATTATTATCTCTCATTATAAACTCTAACTGTGATGATGCCAGGGTCCTTAATAATTCAGTTTTGTCTGTTTGTTTGTTTCATCTGAACCCCATTATTGTTAATGAAGGTCTCACCCATGGACTGAATTTATGAATACAGCATGCAGCCTGACTAATACGTAAAGATGACAGAGCCATGTTATCATTCATAGTAGTGCCATTTAGTAGTGGAGAATGAGATCACTTGTGACAATGACCATGACCATGATCCGGCCAATGTTATGCAGATCATCAAAGTTGATTGTTTTAACTTGAAGGAACCCAAAAATGAGCTTAAAATAGCCATTACACACAGGTCAGAGTCCTATTACAGCATTATTCTGGTATAAATTCTGGGTTACACTGATGGTTGTACTATTTACATATCTCTGTAGGGAGCTATCCAGTACCATCTTATACAAACAGTTTTCCTTCATCCCACAGTACAATGAACTGTCAGGACATAAGGCATAGCTCTGCCTCCTCCACCAAAAAGACAAAACCCTCAGAATGGCAATGTCCATTGCTGCCTGTTGACACTCCACTAGGATTCTGAACAGGATCGTAGCCTAATTCAGATGGTGCAGCTGGGAGACATGTGCTCCGATGAGAGGGCCCTTAAAACTGGGGTCCCTCAAGGAGCCATTCTGTCTCCCATGCTATTTAACATTTACATGAAACCACTGGGAGAGATCATCCGGAGACATGGGGCGCGGGGTTATCAGTACGCTGATGACACCCAAATAATTTTCTCTATGTCTACGACTGATGCAGTGACTGAGGATGGCGTCTCTCCTCTCGTGGCATGCCTGGAGTCAGTAATGGGCTGGATGAGGGAAAACCGACTCAAATTGAATCCAGAGAAAACAGAGGTACTTGTGATAGGTTCCCCTGGTCCAGGAATGGCGGTGGTTCCACCTGTCCTGAACGGGGTCACGCTCCCTGTGAAGGACTCTGTGCGCAGTCTGGGGGTGCTTCTTCACTCGTCGCTTCGCCTGACTGCTCAGGTGAATGCGACGGTCAAGAACACCTGTTATCAGCTTCGGCTTATTCGCCAGCTGCGCCCATACCTGGCCCAGAGGGACCTTGAAACTGTGGTACACGCTCTGGTAACGTCGAGATTGGACTTCTGCAACGCACTCTACATGGGGCAACCCTTATACCAAACCCGGAAACTACAATTGGTACAGAATATGGCAGCCAGGCTGGTCACTGGCACTTCCACGGCCAGCCATATTACACCAGTGCTCAAAGATCTGCATTGGCTGCCTATTCGCTTCCAGGCACAATATAAGGTGTTGGTTATGACCTATAAAGCCCTAAATGGCTTGGGCCCAGGATACCTGAAGGACCGCCTCTCCCCGTACAATCCGTCCCGCACCCTCAGAACATCTGGGCAGCAACTACTTAGGGTGCCAGGGGCTAGGTTGACCTCCACTACGAGGAGGTCATTTTCCATTGTCGCCCCGGCCCTTTGGAACACGCTGCCCACTGAGCTCCGCTCGGCCACCTCCCTGGCCCAATTTAGAAAGGATCTTAAAACCTTTCTATTTCAGGATGCATTCCCCGGTTAAAGTCCAGTGGGCCTCCCTTCCTCTTTTGTGGCAAAGAGGACAGGCTAACCGGGCTTTTACTCTGTTTGTGTATTGTTTTAATTTGTTGTATATGATGGATATGATGGATATGATGTGTTTTAATATGCTGTAAACCACCCTGATCTTCGGAAGGGCGGTATAAAAATAATTGTTGAGTGTCTTTGAAGATACTGCTTAACTTTGTCTGGATCATGCCATTTTAGTTTTCTATAGCCATTCAGGAGCTCAGCTTGATCATTGCCCATAACTGCAATATTTATGGCAAAGACTTGATAATGATAAGAGAAAATTCTGTGATCAATTGATTTTGTATCATCCTGAATTTTACAAGCATTATGTAGAAAGTAGTTTGTGGGCTAGGGTTTTAAGTTTTAAAATGTAAGTGTTCTCCATTGTACAAATTGTTCAAAATTGTAATTGTTTCAGCAATGTCCAACATGTTTATCAAGAATTAATTTTAAGTTCTTACAGCTGTGTCAGAAGTAAAAAAAATGTTATTTATATGCAGTTTGTTAAAAATAGAAATGATAATAATGATGATGCAAAAAATAAATTAATGTGTCTGCTGCTTTTGATGTTAGTTTTTCCTTTTACTCATTGCAGTCCCATGAGTGACTGTGGGTAACACTGATTGTAGTAGTTTTAAAGGCGATATATTGCAATGTTCATTTGGATTGACAGATTAGTGGCATTGCAGAAATGTTGTCATGCTAAAGGAAAACATCCCCAATGTGTTGACATAAAATGTAATTCATAAGAGTGCAGTGGTGCGATAACTTTTTCCTTCCTCATGCAACAACCACCATAGCTTTTAAGGACATCAGAAAAATTCATAAAACGTAAAGCCATTCTATTGGGGCAGCAATGCATAGCTTCACCTCCACAGATATTATGATCAAACAGCAGTTTTTAAAATATTTTGTTGAACATTTTCAAAGATTTTGGTTTTAATAATAAAATATGATATGTACATAAAATGATGTGTATGTCTATCTTATGGATGTTCTGAGTGAGTTGTGCTGAAGGGGGGAACCGTACAGGGGTCAAGACCAGAGAAAATTCTTATGGACCATGGTGGTGGTGGGGGGGGGGGTTGAGGACTAGTTGGGTGTTCACTAAGCAGGTTTGCCATTCAAGGCACATAAAGATGATTCAATACAAGATGAACCACAGGTGAATGACAGTGACTCAGTGTGGTGAAAAGCTTGCAAGGCCAGGTGAGCTGATATCGAAAGGAATTGTGTGATAAGAGAAAGAGAATGGAGAAAAAATATTAGCAATACTAAAAATGGGACAACCAGATAAACTGCATCATCATTGGCTGTTTTTGTAGAAGATAACTAATATATATAATATACATGGAAGCTCCTCCTCAGATTTCCTGAGATCTCAAGCAGGCCTATATAGGCCACCATGCTGGATGATAGGCCATTTTTGGCCAAACATGTTAGGCTGGAACCTTTTTGTGGTGAGTATGAAAGGGGGAAAGGGATATTGGGCATGAGTTGAATTGGGAGGAGGGATTTCCTGGGGCTGCTGGATGGTTGGAAAATGGGCCAATGGGCTAGCATACAGTTTGGGCATCTGCAGGATCTTTCTCCTGAGGCGAACCATATTTCCTCATCTCACAGATTGGAATTTATGGTAAACTTTGCCAGATGCTTATCAGACACCTGCTACATATGGCCCTGTTGGAGCACATGTTGGTTTGAAAAGCATGGAGCCTGCCACGTTTCATTACACATTGTACAATTAATTATACAATTACACATTGTATTCATAGGTGAAATAGTATGTGAATGTACATGGCTATTATATGCAATATTCAAGTTGTGGCCATCCCACTTAACCCACAACATGATTCGGGTGTCTGGCCTCTGTCTCGGTGCAACAGAATATTACAACAGAAGAAGGCATTAGGAGGGAGAAGGGCTCATATAAAGATTCTGACAGGGACGTAGCCAGGGGGGGGTCTGGGGGGCCCGCCCCCCCCCCCCCTTCTGTTAGATACAATTAATTGTGCACACCACTGGGCAGCCATGCCCAAGCCCCATTATAATGGTGGCACTTAGTCTGGACCCCCCAAATCCTGGCTACGTCCCTGTCTCAGAGAAGCAGAAGCGGAGAGAAGGGTACCAGGAAGTGGGACCTCATTCTGGAGAACTTAGCTAATAAGAAACAGCTTCCAGTACAGTTCCTTGGATCTTCTTCTGGGGGATAGATAGCCTTCACCTTCTCTAGAAAGGGATGAACTGAGGTGGATGTCCATCTCAAATTTGTGTACATTCCAGACAGAGATCAGGAAGAATATGTGCCATTAAAGAGAGTCTACTGCATTAGGGCAAGGCTTACAGATGTATTTAAAAGAGGCATGCTGACTTGTTTGTCTCAGAACTTCTTCTGATGGGGCAAATGAGTTGAAAAATTGCAATATTTGTTGCTGTAGTTTAATCTTTCTCTTTTATGTTTTATCTTTCAATCTGTTTTCTTTTTTTTTCATTCTTTATATGTATTTGTAGAATTTCAGTATATGTGAAAAAATTTAATAAAAATATTATTATTATTATTATTATTATTATTATTATTATTATTATTATTAGCCCGAACAATGTTTCTGCTGCCCTAGACTATTTTCTGGTAATTCTTGGAAAGGGTTGCAAAGATTGTAGTTCTATTTTCTAGTGGGTTTCTTTTTAATTCTGAAACAGATCAGAAGAAAAAGTGCCATCTCCCCCCTACCTTTCGCTCTCTGTCTGGATCACCTGGGAAGTTGCACCCCTTCTCACTTTGACCACAGCCATGATCCACAAGTTGGCACCCATGAGAAATCAGGAAATGCAGTGCCATTGCTGCTTAGTGCATGTAACTAGTCATTTTGAAATATGCAAAGTATCTCCACTGATGACCTGCTTAGATTATTTGTAGAATTATTCTGTGGCATATGGTTTTGTTACACAAGCATTTCAAGGAAGGCTTTACATTTTATCTGAAAAAGCAGTGATTTGCTATGAGTGAAAATTGTATTTTGCTGTCTACATAACATTGTGGATGCCTTCTTGGAAAGTACTACAGTTGGCCCTCCACATTTGTGGCTTTAACCTTTGTGGATTTGATTATTCACAGATTTGATTAATGTATTCTCTCTAGGAGTCTTTAGGTCCTCACGCATGACTCTGTGATCAACATCTACCCATACTTGATCACAGAGTCATGCTGGAGGACCTAGAGATTTGTAAAGAGAACACTTCTCTAGACATTTATAGGTCCTCCAGTACAATTCTATGGTCAATGTCCAGTTGACCATAGATTTGCACTGGAGGACCTTCAGATTCCAAGAGAGTTTTTAAAAAAAATAGTTGTTTATTTGTAGTTTTTTTGTTTTCATGGGGGTCCTGCAGTGAACATGGAGGGCGCACTGTAATTGTCACTTTCAGGGGAGGAAATTTTTTGACCTTGCCCCTGTGATTCTCCCCTTAAGAAGAGATTACAGAAATTGCAGGAGGAGATTGTGGAATTAAAAGATTGTATACAATTGATGGGTGGATTTGGGTGAATTTCAGTCCTGGGGTAGTCAACATACTTAAAATACCCTTCATTCTAGTCACATTCTAGAATGCGATCCAGCCACACATGATTCAGAGGAGTTCGGGATTTTTGCACCCCTTCCCCTTGCAAAACTTCTTAAACTCTATGGGAAAAGCTTTCATGGTTTTTACTGGTGTATCCACTGAAATCCACAGAAATGTGCATTATTGACACATGTCTGTCTGCTTCACATGGATTCGGGTGGCTGAGTATTTTCAGCAGAGGGAGAGTGAATAGATGAAATAGATGTGAATTTGCATAGGAAAGTGAAGACAATTTACTTACATGTAGATTGGCTCTTAATTACACTTTATATTGGCTATTCATAGTATGCTGATAAAAAGCTCCTGGTTCAAATCATACCTTTGCCACTAGGTGGCCTCTGGAACCCAAAAAAAATATTAATCAAAGTTGCTCAGCTTGTTTTTCACAGAGCAAAGAAGAAGAAATCTGATTGATGCATAGGTGGTCAGCTGATTCCTCTTCATATTCCCTTTCTCCCTAATTTGCCCAGGAAATAATGGGAGTGTCACCAAGTCTGGCAGCCCTCAAAGACAGCTGTGATCTCGAGGAATTATTCCGTTAATATTTCATATCTTCCACCAGTGCTGATAATATCAACATCTTTAGAACAGTTACATCTTCAGGTACTTGTTTCTGAGTGTGTGGCATGGCATGGCTGTGCACAACTGAATGCTGAGAAAACTCAGGTAGGAGTTTTCATACTGAGGTTTGTTGATGTTGTTGTTGTTGTGTCCTTTCATGTCATTTCCAGCTTTTAGTGATTCTAAGGTGAAACTACTATAGGATTTTCTTAGGAGGAAGCACCCACTGAGCAGGAAGCAGACACATGATGTCTGACCCACTGCCTCAGTCCTATGTGACTGAACAGGAAATACATTGCCTCCTTCACTGACTGTCAGGGTGGTCCCCAGTGCAACCCAAGTGCTTTGTTCACAAGGTGGTGGACAAGTCACCTTGAAAGACCTATGGCTAAATCTAGCATTTCAACCACAGCACTTGAATCACGACAAAACTTCTATTACATGTCATTGTTTGAAATGAGAGGTGTTGCTGGATGATACCTTTGAAAATAGGCAGCATAAAATCAGAATTTTTTTGTTGTAGTTGTAATTGTCACTGTTGAAAATTATTGAGGCTAAAACTGGCTATTTGATTTGGCTCTCTGATTAATTTAAGTTACATGAGGTTAAATTAGATCAGGTCAGGTTAGACTGGATTTTTGTACTCTCCCTTTCCACAGAAGAAATTGATTCATACTCTATAAGGGGAAATAAGCAGTAAAATATTCGTGCTTTTATTTATTGTATGCATTTGCACTATTTTGTTCTACAATGCCTTGAATCCTATTCATTGGACAAAAGTAGGGTATAAATTAAACATACCCAATGGATGAGCCTCACCCTGGAGAAATCACCTTCACGATCATGGTATCTTCCCTGCAGGTAAGGATATAAATTAAACAAATGAGCAAATAAGACTACTATGTGAAAAACAAATAAAAATGACAACAGAACAGAACCTAATGACAGACAGAGCGAGAACTGGATAAAACTAGCAGTCCAGTGGTGGATACATTACTTGACTTGAATCTGGTGAACAGGATTCAAACACATAGCTGTGTTAGTCTGGAAAATCATTACACAAAGAGGCCTTGTAGCACCTTTGATACTAACTGAAAGAAAGATGTTGGTAGCAGAGCTTTCATTGACTTTAGCCTACTTGCTCAGATGCATGTTTGGAGTGAAGAATCCAGAGTCTCTCCTGTCCTTCACTGAGCGCAGCATTTGCTGGATTTTCTTGGTAGGTTTATAAATCATTTGGAGGTTGTGTTTCCTCACCAGTTTCCCTATTCTGTCTGTGACTTCTTTGATGTATGGTAAAACACCTTCCCTTTGGGTTGTGTTGATGGACTGCCAGGAGCAGGATGGAGGACTGAGTGAGGGCGGGCTCTTTAACATCTTTCCCCCTCCTCCAGCCCTGGACCAACTCAGCTTGGGCGTCGGCCCATAAAGCCTTGGCTTTCCATTCCCAGCCATGGACTGCCAGAAGGAGAATGGAGGACTGAGGGAGGGAGGGCTCTTTACCATCTTGCCCCCTCCTCCAGCCCTGGACCAACTCAGCTTGGGCGTCAGCCCATAAAGCCTTGGGCAATACTAAGAAGAACATTATGTTGTTGCTAATTTTTAGTCTGCTCCTATTTCAGGTTGTTAGATTGTAATCTTTTATTGTAATTCCTTGACAGTAATGTTGTAACTTGTGCTGTATTTCCTTTATTATTTCATTGTTTATTGGCATCTGCTTGTTATTTTTTGCAATGAAAGGTTGGAAATGGGGAATTCTTTTTGATAATTATTGGCCGGTTACACACCGGCACTTTAGTGCGTGACGAGCATGCACTAGGATTACCTAACCCTAGTGCGTGCCCATCACGCACTAAGCGGCGGCGGCCCTTCCATATGGCCGCCGCCGTGAGGATGTCACGGCCGCGCCACCTCTAGATGGGGCGGCGCAGACGTGACGTCCTTGCTCCGCGCCAGGGCGCTTAGTGTGCCCTGAACACGGAGCAGGAAGGAGCTCCATTTCGGAGCTCCTTCCTGGTTTAGTCTGCTGGGCGCAGCCTTCAGACGGCTGCGCCCAGCGAACTAAAAGAAGCCCCAGGGACACCCCTTTTCAGGCTGCGGGGAAGCGGCGTTTTGCTGCTTCCCCGCAGCCCGAAAAGCGGCGGATCGGGGCCTCTGCGGCTGCCGGTGTAGCTGCTGAAACCCCGATACTCCGAGGAAAGGGGCGAGTCCAGACCGCCCCAAATGGGCAGTCTATAACCCGCCATAGATTTGAATGTAATCATCAGTGTTAGGCTTTTGTCATTATTGAACTGCTATGATATAACTGTTATTGTTGTTGTTATGTTTTTGCTATGAATTGCTATGTTATATTTCTTTATTATCTTATGTTTATTGTTATTGTTTATTGCTATTTTGCTTTGTATTTCCCTAATGTTGTAAGCCGCCCGGATTCCTAGTGATTGGGTGGGATATAAATAAATTCTATTATTATTATTATTATTATTATTATTATTATTATTATTATTATTATTTGTCTTCACTCTTCTGGGTTTTTCTGGATCTGGCAGCCCTTCTGATGTCTGAGCTGGAATAACCATTAGCCTGTAGTGCCCAGTCTAGGTGCTTCAATTCATCTTCCAGGAAGTGGGTTCACAGATCCTTTTTGCCTGGTCTACCAGTGATTTTATTGTGATTCTTTTTGTCCTGGGTGACAGTTGGAGTTCTTGTGTAAGTATCTACCCATGGAAGCACCTTCTCCCATATAATCCACCCCACATGCTTAGATTCTTGGATAAAAACTTTTTGCAGCCAATAAAAACTAGGCAGCCAAAAACTTGTTGCAGCCAATAAAAACTAGGATTACTACAGTCTCTCAAAGGACCTTTTCTTCTGTTGCCCCTAAATTATGGAATGGCCTGCCAGAGGAGATCCAGAATATTACCAACCTTGACGGCTTCAAAAAAGCGGTCAAGACAGACCTCTTCAGGCAGGCCTTCCCAGATTACCTTGTCTGCTCTGTCAACTGCTAACCTGCTTGATCTTGTTTATTGTTATTTGGTCTAAAATGTCATTTTAAAGTTTAAGGTGGGTGGGTTTTTAGGCAATAAGGCTTTTATGATATTAATCATTATTTGGTATTTTAATGTCTTTCAATGTTGTTTTAATGTTGTAGACTTCCTCAATCCAATTGGAGAGGCGGGATAATCATAATCATCATCTGTCTGTATGTGAAGGTTTTCTGTACACTGTGTGGCTCAACTGTTGTTCGGTTCACGGATGCCCAGGACATCCAAGAATGGCAATTTTCCTTCCTTTCCCTTTTCCATTGTGAATTGGATGTTTGGTTGCATATTTGGGTGGATGGTTCAAAAACAGGGTCAGATCTCTATGGCTCCAGATGGGTAAAGTGTCATCCACATATCGGAACCATGTTGTGGGGTTTTTTTGGTGCTGTTTTCAGGGCTTGCTTTTCATTGAAATCCACAAACTGGAGGAAAAAAGAAACCCTTAAAGTAAACAAAATTTGGCTACCAGTCCTGAAAAACACAAAAATCAAGATCCAACCAATGCAAATGAAAACCACCCAAAATGCGGGAGGGGGGGGGGTCCCAGCAGACAATGGATCATTAATTAAATAGACACCCTGAGGCCATCAGTCCCTTTTGCTTTCTGTATGTTTTGTGTAATTTTGTAATTTATTTATTTTACATATTTGTTCGTGCCAATATTATAAACCCAATGAAATGTCAGTGCACTGGCAACTAAGGAAAGCCAGATATCAGAAGGACTGGATATGCCTCAGTATAAACATACTGACTCACTCTTGCTACCCCACTTTCAGTTGATTCCATAGACTGTTTTTGTTCAAGGTGAGCCTCAGGCAACAGGGGAAAAATGAGTGTCTAGAAATGAAAGCATATCAAGGTATTTCATCATAGGATTATGCTCTCAAGCTACTGGCTATATGTCTGTCAGGGTGGATTCCAAAAATGTAAAGCAGAATGAGTGAGCAGCCCTAGAGATACAGCTGCAGGGATGACAGACACACTTTCAGGCACACATCCAGTAACACCTATATTTTCTTGCAGCAGTGTGCACATGAGCAATGGCTGGGGAATATATGTAATGCACTAATTAGCAGTAATGTAGACTAAAGTCATTTGACTCGGACTCAAGTCGGACTTAAGTCTCTGCAGTGGTTTGACTTTGACTTGATTTGGCAATAAATTACTAACTGACTCGACTTGAGCCTTTAATATTTTTAGCAACTGACTTACTGGCCTGGTTTAGTACTATAACACTTCCATCCTTCTTTCACCCCCATCTCCACCCTGCCTTGTTTGCCTCAGCAGTTGCCATCATCTTCTCACGTGCTTTCCCCCCTCTTCTTTTCTCCCTCTCATTCAGTTGCTTGCTTGTTGATTTTGGGTGAAACTGGAAAGCTTTTTGTTGCCACTACTGCTTCTGTTGTTCCTAAGAAACCCCTCTCTCAAGCAATTCAGACTAAGCTCAAAACAATGAAGAAGTAAGGGTGAGGGGAGAGACAAGGAGACAGAGAGACAACGACAAAAGAATCAAGAAGTTTAAAGGAGTGCTGAAAGGCTAAGGCAATGGGGGCCAGGACTTTGCCTGTCTGCCTCTGCCTCCTCCTTCTCCTCCTCTCCAGCGGGCATGAATCCAGTTGTTTGGGTGAACACCTGAGCAGTCTCTGAATGATGGGCTCCCTTTGTAACCAACTTTCCTAGGCAGAGCAGAGGAAGGAGAAAGAGTAAATGGGGGGAAAAGGAAATGGTCAGACAGGTGAGAAGGTGAGCAACTCAGTCATAGATTGGAAGATGGTTTCCTTTCAGCCTGACTCGCTGTCATTGGGTGCTCTCACCTTTTCAGTCTCTCAGGGCTCTCCTTCAATCTCACTCAACAACGCACATGCACACACAGACACACCCACAGCCCTTTCTAACCTCAATCAGATCAAAACCCTGATGTTTCCTTGGTTTGTCATGACAACAGCTTCTTTCGAAGCCTTGAACCAATTCCTTTCCTCTCACTCTCTCTCCCACTTGCCCTCTCTCCAAAGAGAAAGAGAAAGAGAAAGAGAAAGAGAAAGACAGTCTGCTGGCTGGAGCCAGGCAGTTAGGAAAAGGGAGGGAACAGGCAAGGAGGTGGCAAGGGGCTTGGTGCTGAGCAAAAGGACAGAGAGAAGCAGAGGCTGGAAGTTGGAAGTAGTGGTAGAAGGAAGAAGGGGAAAGTAGCTAGGGAAAGACACTGGTATAGGGTCTCATTAGGGTGACCATAAGTCAGTAATAACTTGAAGGCACATAACAACAACAAAAAGAATGCTACTATCTTGGATTACTTCTTCTTTCTCTATAATACTGTGTAAGACTTGAGATTTGAGGCTTGAACATAGAGACTTTTACTTAGGACTTGGAGTAAAAGATTTAAATACATCACTGCTGATCAGGCAAGCAATCAGAAGTGGATAAGATGAATCACACATTGCTTATTTCTTATGTCACTCTCCCTGAAATGGAAGTGGAGCTGTGCATGTGTTACATTCCTGAAAAGATAATTCTGTAGGTCCACTTTTATTTCCTATCCAGCTCACTAAACCTACATGGATGGACCAATGCTATGCTTCTTCTTTTCAAACTTGGGGGGAAAAGAAGGGGGTGGGTCTTCTGTGAGTCACTGGGGTCAGGGACATAGCCAGGATTTTAGGAAGGGGGGATCCAGACTAAGTGCCACCATTATATTGGGGCTTGGGTGCAGCGGCGCAGCAGCATGCACCATTCATTTTTCTAACGGAAGGGGGGGTCCGGACCCCAAGAACCCCCTCCCCTTGGCTATGTCCCTGCTGGGGTGGAGCTAGCTGTTTGTAACTGCTGCTAGAGGCTTTAAAGCCCAGTCGTTGCACAAGGAAAAGGAGAGCTGTGACTGGGAGGCCATTTATTTACTGGGTGAGTCTTTTTCAAACTTGGAGTGTGAATGCGTTTGTTCCTGAGGGGTGCAGCGTCTGTGAGTCACTGGGGTGGAGCTAGCAGCCTAGCTGTTTGTAACTGCTGCCAGAGACATGTGCTGAACAGAATGTGAATTTACTCAGTAGATTACTCTACTAGACTCTTATAGTGCTGCTGTTCCACTTTAACTGCTCTGATTGTCTCCTGTTGCATTCTAGGATTTGTGATTTAGGGATGGGACATTTAGAATTCTCATCCACAGAGCTCTCAGGCTTCACTAAACTACAAAAACCAGAATGCAACAGGAGCAGCCAGAGCAGTAAAGGTGGAATAACAGCACTATAAGAGTGTAGTGTGGTAAGCTACACAGTCGGGAAAGACTCAGAGAATAAGTAATGTGGTAGTACAGGAATACCTGGTTAATCTAAAGTCTCCAGGACTAGATGAACTACATCCAAATATATTAAAAGAACTGGCAAATGTACTTTCAGAGCCATTGACAATAATCTTTGAGAACTCCTGGAGAACAGGAGAAATCTCAGCAGACTGGAGGAGGGCAAATGCCTCCATCTTCAAAAGAGGGGGGGAAACAGGATCCTAGCAATAATTGCCCAGTTAATGTGACATCAATACCAGGAAAGATTCTAGAGCAAATAATTAAACAGAGAGTCTGTGAACATTTAGAAGAGAATGCCATAATCACATAAAGTCAGCATGGGTTTCTGAGAAACAAGTCATGCCAGGAAAAGGAAGAGAATGCTGTGGATATAGCACATCTTGATTTCAGTGAGACCCTTGACAAGGCTCCCCATGATATTCTTGCAAACAAGCTAATTGCTAGACAATGAAACTGTTAGGTGGATTTGTAATTGGTTGACTGGGCAAACCCAAATGGTGCTCAGCAATGGCTCCTCTTCATTTTGGGGAGAAGTAACCAGTGGAGTGCCACAGGGTTCTGTCCTGGGCTCAGTTCTATTTAACATCTTTATCAATGACTTGGGTGGGAGAACAGGGGGCATGCTTATCAAATTTGCAGATGACGCCATTAGGAGGGGTAGATAATATCCCAGAGGAGAGGATCAAAATACAAAATGACCTTAATAGATTAGAAACTGGGCCAAAACTAACAAAATAAACTTTAACAGGGAGAAATGTAAGGTATTGCACTTATGCAGAAAAAATGAAATGCATAGATATACGAGGGGGACACCTGGCTAAACAAGACTACATGTGAAAGGGATCTGGGAGTCTTAGTACACCACAAACTGAACATGAGTCAATGGCGAATTCTGGCAGCTGAAAAGGCCAATGCAATTCTACGCTACATGAATAGAAGTATAGTGTCTAGATCAAGGGAAGTAATAGTATCACTCTATTCTGCTTTGATCAGGTTTCACCTGGAATGAGATAGTGAAGAAGTGATATGATAGCCCTGTCTAAGTATGTGAAGGGGTGTCATACTGAGGATGGAGTAAGTTTGTTTCCTGCTGCTTTAGAGAACAAGACATGGAACAATGGATCGAAGTTATAAGAAAAGAGATTCCACATAAACTTTAAGAGGACCTTCCTGACAGTAAGAGCTGTTCAACAATGGAACACACTCCCTCGGAGAATGATGGAATCTTCTTCTTTGGAGGTCTTTGAATAGAGGCTTCATGGCCATCTGTCAGGGTTGCTTTGATTGTGTGTTCCTGCATGGCAGGAGGTTGGGCTGGATGGCCCTTGTGGTCTCTTCAAACTCAATGACTCTATGATTCTGTGGTTCTGAGGCTGCTGCCACATAGCAAAATTAATGCATATTGACTCCACTGTAACTGTCATGGCTCCATCCTATGGAATCTTGAGATTTATAATTTGTTGTGGCCCCAGAGTTGTCTGACAAAGAAAATATCTCACAAAACTACATATCTCTGAATTCTACAGCAGTGAGCCATGACAGTTAAAGTAATGGCTATACTATTCTGCAGTACAGATACAGGCTGAGAATGTCAGATCCCTTTCTTTAAACTTCTGGCTAGAAATCAAGGGGCAGGGAAATTGACCTTCCTGAACCCCTTCCATTGGCCATATTGGTAGAAGAGTAGGGTGCATGGGAGTTCAAGACATCTGAATGGCCAACAATTACCCTCTTATGCTAATTGTGTGAGCTTGAAAAAGTAACTATTTTAAATGTTCTTAAAATACCCTGCTTTGTAGACCGATTAGTCTCTTAAGCATGGTGAGTAAGCTGTATACAAAACACCTCCTAAATAAGTTTCTAGATTCGCTTGAGTCTCAAGATATTTTGTTGGCTGAACAGGCAGGTTTTAGGCCCGGACGATCCACTATTGACCATGCAATGATACTACAATATCTTGTTGAAAAATACTTCCATTATGGTCAACCATTATACGCGACATTTATAGACTTTAAGTCCGCCTTCGATTCAGTTAATAGATCTAGATTGTGGGGGAAACTATCATGCACTAATATAAACGACTCCTCTTGCTTCTTATTAAGATCCATGAGAATTCTAATATTAAGTTTAGATGCAGCCTCCAAGGACATGTTTCCAAGGCAATTCCTGTCAAGATGGGTGTAAGACAGGGATGTGTCCTGGCCCCCACTCTGTTTAATTATTACATTAACTCCCTTATTTCTGCCTTGAATAATCTTTCTTTTCATCCTCCCAAGCTGGCTAATAAGCACATTAACTCATTGCTTTATGCAGATGATGTTGTTATTCTTTCGTTATCTCCTATTGGACTTAAAGAGCCCTAAATTCTCTTGCTCTGTACTGTAAAGAGGAGAAATTAATAATTAACTCCTCCAAGACCAAGATTCTTACTTTTGCTCACCGTCCCAAATTGAGACAATGGTGACTGGATAGACAACACATTGAGCAGGTTTAGACATTTAAATATTTAGGGATTGTATTTCATACCTCTGGAAGGAGAACAGCCCATTCAGAACTTGTTATTAGTAATGCCCAAAGAACCATAATGGCTATTCTTAATTTTTTTTTTCACTAAAGGTGCTCAGTTTATTCCGTCCGCAATCAAACTGTTTAATGCCAAGGTTCGCCCTCAACCCTTATATGGAGCCCAACTGAGGCCGTATAGTAACATCAATGTAATTGAACGTGTGCAAACTAAGTTCCTTAGGAGAATTTTCCAGGTCGCCCATTGCATCCTGAATGCTGTCCTTAGAAGGGAGGCTGGGACTATTAAAATAGAATCTAGTCTGTGGTTCAGTATACTTACCTATTGGCTAAAATTGCATAAAACCCCTGAAGGCTTGACAAATTTAATTTTTTTTGGATTCTTTTAAATCTCCTTGGGAAACATCTCTTCTTAAGAAATTGAATGAGTTAGGGCTCAACAAAAATGAAATTCTAAAGCTTGATGCCGATAGAGCTAAATCTATTATTAAACAAAAAAATCCTCGACGTAGAAAGACGGACTCCGCTTCCCTCTCAAAATATGTTATGTTCAGTGTTCAAGTTCTGGTCCCCTCCCCAGCTCCATACTTATTCCATGTTACCCTCCCTAAGTTTAGAAGGGCTTTAACTTTGGCACGTTTCAATGTGTTGCCTACGGCTGTTTTGGAAAGCAGATTAAAAAAAACACCTTTTGAATTTCGTTTCTGCCCATGTGGCTTGCGTGCTGTTGAAACTAGTGAGCATGTTCTCCTTTACTGTCAATTTTATAGAGATATTCAACATCAATTGATTATTCAATTACTGAGTAAATTTCCAGGTAATACTGATTCTTTTTATTTACTTCTCCTATTGGATAATTGTGATTCTACAGTATCCCATAAGGTGGCTAAATTTTGTTATATTGTTTGTAAATTGTACCCGCAACTGACAAATGGACATCCTATTACTGTGTGGATGTTTTGTTTGGATATTTTCAAGTATAGTTTATCATAAGTTTATATTTTAACCCTTAACAGTTATGTTGCTTGCTGTGATTTTGTTTTATACTGGTCAAAGACCGAATAAATTTATATTACTATTACTATTATATTACCCTGCTTTGTATGGGTATGGTCCAAGGGTTGGAGAACCATTTTTGGCACCTCTGGATCCTCAGTGAGACACAATTCCTGAAAATGACATTTTCAAGGACGTGACTTCATTTCCTGACATTTTTTCCTTTTCTTTTTCTGTTTTCTTAATAATAATAATAATAATAATAATAATGTATTTGTATTTTCCCACCTCTCCCAGGTGGATCGAGGCAGGATTAAAACCTAGCAGTAACACTAAAATACATGAATAAAACATATAATTTCAAACATTAAAACAGTTAAAAACAATGCAGTCACTTTTATAAGATAAAATGTTCTGATCCTGGATAGAAGAGTGAATGATGTCGTTACAGAAGATTGGGTGGATAGGCTTGCCAGAAGAGATCCGTCTTAATCACCCTCTTGAAACCCTCCAAGGAGGTAATAAGATGGATCTCTTCCGGGAGTTTGTTCCATAATTTAGGAGCCACTGAGGTAAAGGTTCTTTGGGAGGTTGAGACCAATCTGGTTGAATGTGCTTCCAGCAGATTTTTCCCGGAGGTTCTGAGAGTGTGGGGCAGATTATACAGGGAGAGGTGTTCCTTTAAGTAACTCAGGCCCAAGCCATGTAGGGCTTTATAGGTGATAACCAACACCTTGTATTGTGCCCAGAAACTAATAGGTAGCCAATGAAGATCTTTCAAAATAGGTGTTATATGGTCAAATTTCAAAGAACCAGTGACCAATCTGGCTACCACATTTTGTACTAATTGAAGCTTCCAAACTTGGTACAAGGGTAGCCCCATGTAGAGCACATTACAGAAATCAAAGCAAGATATTACCAGTGCAAGTATCATTGCTTCAAGGTCCTTTCGGTCCAGGTAGGAACGCAGTGGGCATATCAACCAAAGTTGGTACCAAGCACTCCTGGCTGTCGCATCTACTTAAGATGACAATTGTAGCTATTGTTTGTGCTATTTCAGAGGCAGAGGAAAGATAGCCTTTTCAAGTCAAAACATCTCCTCCAGAATTTATTTTTGGCTGCAAAACAGTTTCATCTGTATATTAAAAAAATTTTAAAAAATGAGAGGGTATGTGGGAAGGGAAATGCAACATCTTCCAACATCCACATGTGATTCTCATGAATGGTCTAAGAGCAGTCTTTTGGGCCTTGCTGTGCATCTTGCCCCACTCCTTGAAAATTAAGGTGGTGTTTCCTGTACCAAGGGTGGGAAAAATACAGCCTTTCAGATTTTGTTAGACTACTGATTCCATTAAGGGTGAGGGATGATGGATGCTATAGTCTAACAACATTTGATTAACACACCACTATCCTGTACCCAGACCTTCTGGAGCCATTCAAGACATTTGATGTCTACTGTAAACAAAGTAGAAAAAATGGACATAGTGCAGTACAATCCTATGTCTCCTTCGAACTCCCACTGTGCTCAATATAGCTTACTCTTGTTTAAACATGAGCCACCTTGTGTCCCTTTCCTGGAGCAAGGTGGCATATGAATGAATGTACATAAGGTTGCATCTTTGCTATAATTTCTAGAATCATCTATCATTGACAATAGTTCAATCAATCAATCAAAGCCTTTACAGTAAACAAACTATAAGGTGAAACGATGACAACACAGCTACAAGAATATTAACGAAAACCACTGACAATAGTTAAAGGGAGGAATGAGCTACAATGGCATATTTCATCCATTCAAAAATGAAGTACTAAAGTGTTCATTTACAATCTTTTAATTTTAGCCTCAGTTTTCCAGTACTGTATCCCTTTTTTCCTCATTCTCCTTTGTTAATATCACCCTCTAGTGGACTGTTTAGCTTACTTAGTTTACCAAAACACTCATTGTTAGTTGCCCTCAAGTTGACTTCAATTTATGGCAACCCTATGAATGAGAGATCTCCAAGTCACCCTACCATCAGCAGCCCTACTCCAGTCTTGCAGATTCATGGTCATGGCTGCCTTGATTGAGTCCATCCATCTACAATTCAGTCTTCCTCTTTTCTTACTGCCTTCTATGTCACCTAATATTAACTCTCTCTAGAAACTAAGGGGTAAAACAGGCCGTTCCTTTGGAGTGGCATCCCGTCACCCCTTTGCTCTCTGGATAACGACTGCAGCAACTGCACACCGTGGCCTGAATCCAGCACTTTGCTAACACTAAAAAGATTTGCAAAATGTCGCTCCTTTTAGTTCCATCAAAAAGGCAGCCTTTCCACCACAGCGGTGTCTTTTCAGCGCTCCTTTCGCACAGCATGTCTAAATGCTGCACCAGTGGAGCACCATAAAGCTGCTACTTGTAGCATATCACCTGCATACAGTATCTTAAATTGCTGTTGTTCCTTCCTCCAATGTTCAATCCTCCTTCCTTCAAATCTAATCTTTCTTTAAATATCATACATTCAGTTTACAAATTAAACAGATAGAGTTATAAATGCAGCCTTGTCTGATCCCCTTGCCAACTGGAAGTTACTCAGTTTCTCTTCATTCTGCCCTGATGATAGCTTCCAGTCCTGAGTACAGGTTACACATCAGGATAATCAAATGTTGTGGCACACCAATTTCTTTAAGAGCATTCCATAGTTTTTCATGGTCTACACAATGAAAGGCTTTGCTATGATCTATAAATTACAGGATGATTTTCGTTCAGAATTCTTAAGTGTGCTCCATTATCCAGTAATGTAGTATCTCTTCCTTTCCTGAACCCAGCTTGAACATCTGGCAGTTCTTGCTTGACATAATTAAAAGCCTTTGTTATATTCTCTTTCTCCATATTGGGTCCTGACAGTGGCCTCTTGTCCAGAACAGAGGTTACACATCAGAACAATCAGATATTGTAGTATTTACATTTATGCTCAGCAAGTCGTGTAGGTTTTTTGCTTTCGTTTCCAAGAAATACCCCTGTGTGTTTTACATCTGAACCACATTAACTGATACTGGTCTAGCCAAGTTGCTCATAAAACTAATTCCAAGGCCACATTCGGGTAATGCCTTTATGGGGTCAACTAAAAAGACACAAAAATCTCAATGTGCTAACTTTCAAGTCCAGTTTTTTCATCAGGCAACATAAACAGGTGGGAGTTAGGATTAGACAGAATGATGACCAGAGTCACATAGTCTAAGGATCTTACCACACAGGCTCCCCGGAACGGAATGAGAATGGAACAGAAGGGGCCAGGAAGGGAACGGAACGAGTGGGGGATGCATTTTATTGCACAGAAGTCCCTCACTCATTCCGTTCCCTTCCCTTCCATATCCAATCCGTCCCAGAGGAGGCAATTTTTGAGAACAGAAGGGAAGGGAAGGGAACGGGATGAGTGAGGGACTTCTGTGTACAGTAAAATGTGCCCCCCCACTCATTCCCCACTCATTCCCAGCCCCTTCCATTCCGTTCTCATTCTGTTCTGGGGAGCCCCTGTGCGGTAAGGTCCTAAGTGTTGTCTTGAGATAGCATGAAGGATGTCTATTGCAGAATTTAAACTTAAGTTGTTCCAGGAAGCACCTCAAAGGGCCCTGGGTTTGCGAAAAACAAGTATGGCAGTAAAAACAGCAATAACTTTATGTCAAGTCGTTATAAAAATTGGTCTCTTTCTGTTGAAAGAGAGGAGTGAGTTCCTCTGGTAGCTTCCATATTGCTGGTTTAACTCAGGTGTTGTAATTTGAAGAAGGAGGGAAATAATAATAATAATAATAATAATAATAATAATAATAATAATAATGGTTTATTTCTAGCCTTCCCAATCACGAAGAATCCGGGCAGGTTACAACAGTAAAATACATCAAGTTACAATAGAGTTACAAAAAATCAAACCCTAGACCTACCCCCCCCCCCAATTTCCAACACTAAAATAGAATTAAACAGTAATAGTATAACAACATTAAAGACATTAAAGACATTAAACAAAAAATAGGCAGAGATAGGCGGAGAAGAATAGACAGATGAGGGGACAAATATCTTTATATCTGGGGAGGGTAACTAAGTTGGAAAGGCCTGCCGGAAGAAATCCGTCTTGAGGCTTTCTTAAAAGCTGTCAGAGTGGGAATGTGATGAATGTCCTCCAGCAGATCGTTCCATAGTTTTGGAACAGTAATAGAAAAGGCCCTCTGGGAAACTGATGTTAGCCTAGATTTTTTTGGCTATAGTAGATTTCTTCCAGAGGATCTTGGTGTGTGGGATGGACAGTAGGGAAGAAGGCATTCCCTCAAGTACTCTGGGCCCAAGCCATGTAGGGGAAATGTCAGGGGGAGCAGCTAAATGTACCTCCCACTTCTCCACCACTACTTCTCCGCCACTAATTGTCAAGTTTGAAACATGCACAATAGAGTTTCATTTGCTCTTGTTCTGGTGTAAGAGACTCATCAAAACAAAACAAAAAACCCAGCTTCATTTATATACCATTTGATTCTGAACTAGCAGTATCTAAGTGGATTACAGCTGTAAGCTAATTGCCCCCAACGAGCTGGGTATTCATTGCTCAAATATTTCTTTACTGAAAAGAAACAGCCAGTTCAGTGCATACACGATTACAATTTTTTTTGCCCCAATATACATTTACACTGATTCACATTTGTTATTTTCGTATATTCTGTCACGTTGTATGTTAAACAATATAATTTATGTGTGTTTGGTTCACCCTGTTATCAAGTCACAGTTTTTTCTTACCATGTACATGTACCATTTTAAATCCTGTTATAGTGCTATATTCCACTTTATAATGCTGCTATGTTTCACTTTAATTGATATGTCAACATCCTATGGCATTCTGGGATTTGCAGCTAAAGGAGGGGCATTTCAAACTCTCAGCAAAAGAGGTCTTGGGCCTCACTAAATTACAAACCCCAGAATTCCACAGGACATTGTCATGGCAAATCAAGTGGAATATAGCACTGTAAGAGTATAGTATGATAAGGATCCCGGTAAAGCCACGGCTGCTCAGTCTGTCAAGTGTCAAAACACCAACTTTTAAAAAACCAATAGCTTTATAGGTTTCTCCCCTTCATGTTTACTCAGATACTTTTCCTATCAAGTTCTGGGAGCCTTGGTCTACTGTGATTGTGGACTGGATTACAATATTAAGGATGTATGATCTTACAGTATATTCAAAATCTGCAAGACCATTAAGGATATTTTCCAATGTAATTGGTAATAAATAATATTACAGACATTTAAAGGAAATCTCTTTACCATCACAGCTGAATTAGTGGCAAAGAGAGATGGGAAATACCTTAAGTTTTAATCTCATATTTTTTTATTTTTTTTTTTATTTAAATCAAAATTCTAAAGCTTTGATGGCACCTCTTAGACATATCATCAATGCTTCCCTTGGGGAGGGTTATATGCCATGCTCTTAGAAAGAAGCAATCGTTAGACCGCTCTTGAAAAAACCCTCCCTGGACCCCCTGGACATGAAAAATTATAGGCCTGTTTCTCATCTGCCATTTTTGAGCAAGGTGATCAAGAGGGCAGTTGCTCTTCAGCTCCAAGTGGTCTTGGATGAAGCCGATTTTCTTGATCCATTTCAAACGGGTTTCAGGATCAGGTATGGGGTGGAGACTACCATGGTCTCTTTAACTGATGACCTTTGTCTAGCCATCAACAGAGGGAGCGTGATCCTGTTGGTGCTGCTAGACCTCTCAGTGGCATTCAATACAGTAGACCACAATATGCTTCTGGAACGCCTGAAAGAATTAGGAATTGGAGGCACTGCGTTGCAGTGGTTCCGCTCCTTCCTCTCATGTAGATTCCAGAGGGTGATGCTCAGGGACAGTCATTCTTCAAAAACAGAGCTTAATTGTGGGGTCCCTCAAGGTGCCAACCTGTCCCCGATGCTATTTAACATCTATATCTTAGAAGCGTTAGGAAGACAACCTGCTCACTCGATCCCTGTCCCTCATGGCTAGCGGCGCAGGGGGGAGTAGATGCAACGTCTTTGTTGCACCAGATTATTAATACATCATTCAGGGATGGGCAGTTTCCAACCAGCTTGAAATTGGCCATAGTAAAACCGCTGATTAAAAAGCCCTCCCTTTTCCCCCTGTTGCATAGTAATTATCGGCCTATTTCGCTATTGCCATTTTTAGGGAAGGTGATCGAGAAAGTGGTTGCACTCCAGCTTCAATCGATCTTGGATGACACGGATTATCTAGACCCATTTCAAACTGGGCTCCGGGCGGGCTATGGAGTTGAGACTGCCATGGTCGCCCTGGTCGATGATCTCCGTCTGGGCATTGACAGGGGTAGCGTGTCCCTGTTGGTGCTCTTGGACATCTCAGCGGCTTTCGATACCATTGACCATGGTATCCTTCTGGAGCACCTGAGAGAGTTAGGAATTGGGGGCACTGCGCTCCAGTGGTTCCAATCCTACCTCTCGGGAAGGTTCCAGATGGTGCAGCTGGGAGACGTGTGCTCCGATAAGAGGGCACTTACATCTGGTGTCCCTCAAGGAGCCATTCTGTCTCCTATGCTGTTTAACATTTACATGAAACCGCTGGGAGAGATCATCCGGAGGCACGGGGCGCGGTGTTATCAGTACGCTGATGACACCCAAATAGTCTTCTCTGTGCCTCCGACTGATGCAGTGACCAGGGAGGGCATCTCTCCTCTAGATGCCTGTCTGGAGTCAGTAATGGGATGGATGAGGGAAAACAGACTCAGGCTGAATCCAGAGAAAATGGAAGTACTTGTGATAGGTTCCCCAGGTCCAGGTTTAGAGATTTGTCCACCTATCCTTGACGGGGTCACGCTTCCCCTGAAGGACTTTGTTCGCAGTCTGGGGGTGCTCCTCGACTCGTCGCTCCACCTTACATCTCAGGTGGATGCGACGGTCAGGAGTACCTGTTATCAGCTTCGGTTGATACGCCAGCTGCGACCCTACCTGGGCCGGGGGGACCTGAAAACTGTAGTACACGCTCTGGTAACCTCTCATGTGGATTTTTGTAATGCGCTCTACATGGGGCAACCCTTGTATCATACCCGGAAGGTTCAGTTGGTTCAGAACATGGCAGCAAGGCTGGTCACTGGATCTTCCAGGGCTAGCCACATAACACCGGTACTTGAAGATCTTCATTGGCTGCCTATCTGCTTCCGGGCACAATACAAGGTGTTGGTCGTTACCTATAAAGCCCTAAATGGCTTGGGCCCAGGGTACTTAGAGGACCGCCTCTCTCCATATAATCCGCCCCGCACTCTCAGATCTGGGGATAAACATCTTTTAAAGGTTCCAGATGCGAAACGAGTTGTCACCACGCAAAGGGCCTTCTCAATTGCAGCCCCTAAGCTCTGGAACTTGATCCCCGACGAGCTCCGCTCGACCCCCTCCCTAACCCAATTTAAAAAAGGGCTGAAGACTTACTTGTTCAAACAGGCTTACCCCCAATAGCCCTATTATGTTCCCCTCCCCTATTGCTAGCCTGGATGCTTGGATATGTTATTGTTATTGTGTATTATCGTGTTTTTATCTTGACATTGTAATTGTTTTTACTGTATTTTAATTGTTATTGGGATGATGGATCCCATTGTTGTGCGCCGCCTTGATCCTTGGAAAGGCGGGATAGAAATAAAACTTTTATTTATTATTTATTTATATGAAGCCACTGGGGAAAATCATCTATGGATATGGGGCTGGGTATTTTCAGTATGCTGATGACACCCAAATATATTTCTCCATGTCCTGGTCATCAGCGACAATGACAGATGGCATTTCTCCCCTCAACCAGTGTCTTCAGGCAGTAATGGATTGGATGAGGGAAAACAAGCTCAAGTTGAATCCAGACAAAACGGAGGTACTTACGGTAGGGACCTCCAAACCAGGTAATGGGCTGCAACCTCCAGTCCTAGAGGGGCTCACACTCTCCTCGAAGGACTGTGTTCGCAGTCTGGGGGTGCTTCTTGACCCATCGCTTCAGATGAGGAATCAGGTGAATGCGACGGTCAAGAGTGCCTGTTATCAGCTTCGGCTGATATGCCAAGTACGCCCTTTCCTGGGACAGGGTGACCTCGAAACTGTAGTACATGCCCTGGTAACCTCAAGACTTGATTTTTGCAATGAGCTCTACATGGGGCTACCCTTGTGCCTAGTCCGGAAACTCCAGTTGGTACAGAATATGGCAGCCAGGTTGGTCACAGGAACAGCAAGGAGTGACCATATAACACCAATATTGAAGTCACTCCACTGGCTGCCTATCAGTTTCCGGGCACAGTACAAGATATGGTTATCACCTTTAAAGCCCTACATGGCTTGGGCCCAACCTATCTAAGGGATCGCCTGCATCCATATAATCCGCCCCGTACACTCAGGTCTTCTGGGAGGAATTTACTACAGCCCTTAAAGACCAGGTTGACGGCGACCTCCCAGAGGACATTTTCTGCAGCCACTCCCAACTTATAAAATGGCCTGCCAGACGAGACCCGTCAAATTACCAATCTAGAGAGCTTTTAAAAAGCCATTAAGACGGATCTCTTCCGGCAGGCCTTCCCAGAATAAAATACTCAGCCACGAATAAGACTTCCCATCTAGTGAACTCTGCCCATGATGATTATTATTTGGATTAATCGGCTTTTAATATGTAGTTTTTAATCTTATACTGTTTAATCTTGTTTTGGGGGGGCACTATGTATATATGGATGTATTTTAACTTGTTGTACACCGCTTTGATTGCCTGGCAAAAAGCGGGATAGAAATAAAAAAATTATTATTTTATTTATTTTTTTATTCCAAAACAAACTGAAACTAAATTTGTCCACATTTGCATAGGTCAAATTCATTAAGCAGATCTATTCTCAGCATGGAAATGACTATATCAGGTGAATGTGACGGTCAGGAGTGCCTGTTATCAGGTTCGGCTGATACGCCAGCTGCACCCCTTCTTGGAAGTCAGGGACTTTGAGACTGTAGTACACGCACTGGTAACCTCATGCCTTGATTTCTGCAATGCACTCTACATGGGGCTACCCTCGTGCTTGGTCCGGAAACTTCAATTAGTTCAGAACATGGCATATGGTCTTTGTTACATCCAGAAGAAACCATATAACACCAATCTTAAGATCACTCCACTGGCTGCCCATCAGTTTCTGGGCCCAATACAAGATGTTGGTTATCACCTTTAAAGCCCTAAATGGCTTAGGTCCAACCTATCTTCGGGACCACCTCCTTCCATATAATCCTCCCCACACACTTAGATCCTTGGGGAAACATTTGTTACAACCAAGGCTGTCCATGACCTCCCAGAGGACCTTTTCAGCTATTGCGCCCAGATTGTGGAATGGACTGCCAGACGAGATCTGTCATATTACCACCCTAAACAGCTTTTAAAAAGCTATAAAGACGGATCTCTTCCGGCAGGCCTTTCCTGAATAGTTCTCCACCCGTCAGAAGGAAAATCTAATTGCCTACCTCTGACTTCACCACAGTTTATTGTATTGTTTTTAAATATGCTTTATGTTTTAAATTCTACATTGTTTAATTGTATTTTAAGGGGGGGTTGAGGGTTCGGACTGTATATTTTAATCTTGTAAGCCACCCTGATTACATTTTTTAGAGAGGTGGGATATAAATTATTATTATTATTATTATTATTATTATTATTATTATTATTAATTTTACCAGCCCATAATAAAGGAGCTCACAAAATAGAAGTGGCAAATGACAACTCTAAATTAGCACTACATGGCAGAATAAACATATTTTGGCAGAATAAACATATTTCAATATGGAGGGTTCAAATCTAGAGGTTTTTTTAACAGTTGCCCAATCAAACCCCAAAGCTAGATTGGATTGACACATATGTCAGTTTCTGTTTCTCTGACAATTAGAGCAGCTATATCTGGACATCACTGTGTGTTTCTTTTTTTTTAAAGGCAGCCAAGTATAGCAAATGTTCTTAAATTATTTCTGCATATATGCAAAGATAGGCCTTTGAACACTGGGGTGAATTTTGCTCTCCGCTACATATAAAGAAGCATCTTTGTATCCCATACTGAAGCTGGCAACATTGCCCTCCCCCCCAAAAAAAAATGTATGGCTAAAAGTTTTGTGATGATAATCAAATAGCCCTTATCTATAGTACTGCTTTGAGCCAGTGAGGTATACTAGTTTGAGGGTTGGAATCTGAATGTGGAGACCAGGGCTCAAATCCCTGCACAGACATGGAAACCCAATGGATGACCTTGGGCAAGTCACAGTCTCTCAGGCTCAGAGGATGGTAATGGCAACCCCCCCCCCCCCCTGAAGAAACTTACCAAGAAAACCTCATGACAGATTTGTCTTAGGTCCACCATAGGCAATCAAGATAGCATACCCTACAGTATTTCACAGTTGAAAACAGGAACATGTGTTGCCAAGCAACATCAAAAGGATGGCCAAGATGACAAAACATATTAATGAGGAAGAACACACAAAATGAGCAAGGTATTTTTCTTTTGCCTGAGCCTACTGGGAAAGGCCAGACTTCCCCCCTCTCTCCCTTCCTCTTTCCTCTTCTGCTGAGTTAACTGAGAGCAACATCTTTGCCTTTTGATTTCAGTCTACCATCGCTGTAGTAAGCTGAGAGCAAAGGGGGAAAGCAGGAGGAAGAGAGACAAACTGGGACATTTTAAAAACAGCTGAAAAGGTGGAATGAGAGAGGATTTGGGATGGGGGAACTATTTCTGCCAAATAGGGACAATTGCAGAGTAGAAGAGAGTGTTGGGAACCAGACTGGGTTCCATATACCTTTCAATCGTCGTTGTCGTCATCATCAATTTTATTTCTTTTCTGCCTCTCCTTTAGGCTCAAGGTTGAGTACAGCACGTTAAAATACAAAACACAGTTAAAAACACATAAAGCCACAGTTAAAATACAATATTATACACCCATTAAAATATGCTCTTAAAAGGACGTATACAAATTAAAAGTCATGGAAGACTGAGAGATAGCACAGCATCCAGAAGGCAATAATAAGGTGGTTTACACAGGCCAGAAGTCTACTTATCAAACAAACTCAGAGTATCAGAAGAGGTACAGAAGAGGAAACTGAAAACAGCGGAGTGGAGCAGTCAGAAGAAACAAACCTAAGTACATAGAAAGGAAAGTCAGCTTGTCACTAGCCTTTCTCAGCTTCCTTGTGCAGCAGCACAAAGGGTGAAGCTGGGGCTGGTTGCCATGCCAGCCATGCCAGCACAGGCTGAAGAAGCTTGGGGCAGGCCCTGCCACATAGTTTCATTGTCTTGACAGTTGCACAATCACTCAGAAAGCTTTCCTGTACTTGATGCAGGGATGGTGTTTCTCTTTTCTACAAGACTTAACTTCAGAGGACATTAACTGTAGGTCAGCTCATACCAGCTGATCGCAACCATGGTATAGTAGTGAGAATGTTGGACTACAACTCTGGACACCAGGATTCGATTCCTAGCTCGGCAATGAAACCAACTTGGTGACCTTGGGCAAGTCGCATGCTCTCAGCCTCAAGGGAAGGCAATGGAAACTCTTCTGAACAAATCTTGCCAAGAAAAGCCCACGATAGGGTCACCTTATTGTCACCAAAAGTCAGAAAGTAAAATCAATGACAACTGAAATTAATGGGGCTTGCTTCTGACTGAATAAATAGGATTAGAGACAAATGGCTTTCCAGCATAAAATCATTCATTAGCTGCTTCAGGATTTTACTGAGCATTGCTTCATTCATTTGATTTATTTAATTTAATTTTTTTTAATTAACCCTCCTTGTCAAGATCCACTTTTAATTTAACTAACCCTCAGTTTTTCAGGTCAGCAGATTTAAGATATATTCCAGTTTTAATTATTAGGATTCCTTAGTTACTTGTTTATATGCATGTATTTGTAACATATTCATTCTTTTACCTAATTTATAAATTAACATATTATTGAATTTTATCCTATCTCTGCACCCTTAATGAAAGGGTATATTATAATTGCTGTTTCTGAAGGATTCTAACCATGAACTCTCTGGGAAAAGTGGGTTCCCAATTAGAGTGGGCACATCAAAAGAGAACACTTTTTGCATGGCTAGCTACACCTCCTGAAATTTCCTTTTCCTTTTCCATACTACTGTCAAAGATATAACAGCCCTGCCCTCCTGTTGCCAACTAATCTGGAAAGACTGATCAGTGTTACATATTTCTTTTGTAAGAGCACCTTAATCTGAGTCCCAGTTCTGGGGAAAGAGTGGGATACAAATAAATATTATAATAATAATAATGATAATGATAATAATAATAATAATAAATCTACAGAAAACTTCAGATGAATTTTGTGCTTGTCTATTACCGTAATAAAGCTCAGATGAATTTAGACAAACATTTTCACGTGCTAACAACTCTGCTGTATAGAAGCAATCTATCTTAAAGGTGGGGGAGAGCTGGAAACATTGGTATATGACATTATAGCGTATTTATACACAAACAAATTGAAAGGTTGAAAACAGAATTTGGAAGTACTGTACAGTGGACCCTTGTTATATGCTGGGGTTTGGTTCCAAGATTCCCCGTGGATAACAAAATCCATGGATGCTCAAGTCCCATTAAATATAATGACATAGCAAAATGGTGTCCCTTATAAAAATTGGAAAATCAAGGTTTGATATTTGAAATTGATACCTTTTTTTGAACATTTTCAAACCGTGGATGCTTGAATCCATGCATAAAAAATATGTGTATAAGAAGGGCCAACTGTATCTGATTTTGCTAGTTCAGGAAATTTTAAAATCTGACATACTATTTTAACTACTAAAATCCCCAACATATTCCCTTAATATACACGATGTAGATATTTATAGTAAAATGAGTTTTACCATAGGTCTTGACCTGGTGAGGTCAGGATGGAGATTCTCTGCTTCAGTTTTCTTGACATCAGAAAAAGAAGATCTTACATCAGTGGCCACAATATATGATACTTCCTCTAACATGGGTAACAGCTAATGTGAAGTTCTCTGTATATAAAGTGACCACATCAAACCTCTGTATGTTTCTTTCTCTGGTCTAGGAAGGAAGTTGCTCATCTGACCCAAATGTATTCTCCATGCAAATTCTTCCAGTGGAATGAGGAAAGGAGAGTAACTTCCTAACCTATATGGATTTCTAAAATAAGGAAGATAACACTGAGCAAAGTTCCCATGCTGCAAAACCTCTTACATAAGAAAATTATGTCAGATGTCAGAAATTATTACAGGGTGTGATTCAGCCAAAGTCCAACTTTTTGAAATTGCATTGATGTTTACAGCAGAATGAAATCACATTTAGCATGCTTATCTCTTCCATTGAAAACTGTTACATGCAATCTTAAAGTATGTAACTTTGGCTAGATCATACAGATAATTCTTTTTTATTTCAAAGATTCTCAATTCATTTTGAAATATGTCAAAAAGACCAGGATGTAAGCTAGTTGCCCATGTAAAAAGAGGACAGTAACCACATCAAATAGTTACCTTTAATAATTATGTCAGAGGAGCAGAGTATTTTGCTAACCCTTTTATCATACGACAACCAAGGAAGGGAGGAATATCAATTAAACAGCAAGGTTCTTTTCAAAACATATTCCCAGGGAACATTTGTGGAGCAAATACAGAGGAGAGGCACATCTCAGTTAACAAAGCTCTGACACTGAACCTCCTTTTTACAAAGGCTTTTTATACTCACCCACCAAAGTTTCCATTAAGAGGAAATTCAGTCTCCCTGAACAATTCCAGGATGCTAGAGGGAGCTGATGATTCCATGACGCTGAGGAAGTGCGCCAAGCGTCCATACACACACGCTTCCCCATTGTTTCAGCGGTGATTGGCAGATGGTAAGGCCTAGTGTGATAATCTTCACTGTGCACATAGCCATAGCAGAACACAAGAAATCTTCAGACTTATGAGTGGAGAGATGGAAGCAAATCCATTAATTCACTTTATTTAATTAGACCTTGATGTGTTCTTAATATATTGGCTGGTGTGTGTGCAAAATTGGTGTTTTGGGCTATTACCTCAGGAATTAGCTACAATGAGGCAGGTAAAGTAAAAAACCTATATTGCATTGCTCTGTTAAAAGAGATAGTAGCATGGAGCATCCAAAACATCTCATGTCCCAGCTGAAGATATTGTTTTGCCTTAAATGAGCATAAGGATGAAAGGAAATCATTGCACTTGAGAATGAAGAATCACTGAATTTTTCTCCTTGCCTTCAAGATGGCACAATATCTTCTCAGTAAGAATTCTTGCATTTGCAGGATGATTTTTTTTTCCACTGCAAAATAACACAAAATTATTTGCTGCCTTGTTTTGGAATTGTTGATCATTGTTGTTGTTTTTAAATTAGAAATATCAGGTTCTTTCTGTACTTGCTGTTTGTGTGTGCTTTAGTGTACAAAGGGTACAGACAGTAGTCTTGTGAAGGTTTTTTTTTGTTTCCCACACAAACGCTAAAAAAACGAACAGAAAAAAAATCAATTCCATTCTCTTATTCTCATGCTAGAGGTGAGAACACTCACAGAGGTCATTTCTTGGCAGACTGTCTCAGGCTGTCAGGACTGTCACCAATAAATGAGAAGCTTATAAAAAATGTAATGCCTGTAGCTAAAGGATAGGATGCTGCTCCACCTCTTTCCATGTGCAGGATGACAAACTGGTTGTTGAACTTTACTTCACACCATGGAAATGGGACACCACCTTCCTAAGCAGCCTCAAGGCAGACTGCATGTTACACACAGCTCCAAAACCTCAAGGTAAAGCAGCTCCACCCACCTCAATCTGCTTAATGTTAGAGCCATCCCCAGGGTCATTTTAAAATGCCACATTTCTGCACCTGGGTCAGAAAAAACTAATTATTAAGAGAGATTCCTAGTAATGAGTTTCTGTTAAAAAAAAAAACACCACTGTGTTAAATGTACATCAGTGAGGGGGTGGGGAATATACATAGCAAAGAAAGAAACTCTCATCATTACAAAACAGGAACCCTATAAACTGAACATAAGATCCCATGCCCTTCCTCTGGAAGTACTTTTAAGTTTCCATGTTCTGACTACAAAGGAAATCAAGAAATCTGAACTTATCTGCTGAAAGGCTCACAAACTACGATGTCCTAGATGTTATATGGTTATCATTATTAAAGGTGAATTATTTTAATAGGTTATGGCTGCAATATGTTTGCCATATCTCCCAAAACAATTTCTTGGTTTTAGAATTTCACCAAAAATATTTGGACAATGTGGAATCTTCCAAGGAGTCCTTATTAAATACTGAACACTTCATTGCTATTACTTCTTTCCAGGACCCATGGAGGGTGAACTCTTTTCCAGCTAGCACTAGTCTCATTTGCAGTTTCATATAGTAGAATGGAGCATAAGGAACAAAAGTGACTGTACAATGGACCCTTCCCATCTGTGGTGGTTAAGTTCTGGGGGGCCCTGCAGATGACAATGTAAACAGTTGTGCCCCATATTATTCAATAATGGTGATGTGAATGTGAACACATCAGTGCCCCCAACATGCATACACTGCCATTGAATAGTATCAGGTGTGATAATCTGTTGGTGGTCAAATTGGTGGATCTCCAACTCAGTGATACAAAGGGTCCACTGTCTCAGCAGTGCAATGCAGAAAAAAAAAAAACAAAAAGGAAAATATATGAGACCAGTTATGTATACTCTGAGTGGCAGCAGCTCTCATGATTTATTCAGGGGGCTAGAATGCAATTGAAACATCTAAGTGTAAATAACTGTTCTTCCACAGAACATGTGGCAACTCCCAAAATTTGGGCTACAGATCCTAAGCACAGGTCCTCCTTGTAGTATGTAATATAGATACAGAACATTAAGTCAAAGCCCAATGATCCACTTAAAGCTGGTATGAGGAATATCTAGACCTCCAAATGTTGTTGGATTACAACTCACATCATCTCACACCATTTGCTATCTTAGCTAATGCTGATGGGAGTTGCAGTCCAATAACATAAAGTGCCACAGATTCTCAAGGGCTGCATATCCCTCACCCCTAACTTGCAGTCTCTGAATGACAAACCTTGGAAGAATAACAAATCCAAAAATAATATTAAAAAATGGTGGCCCATCTGTTTAAGTTATGTTAATGTGAACAGATCATAATAAGAAAATCACTAACCACCTGATACTTCTCCATTCAGTGTCCAACAGAAAATACATAAATTGTTGAACATGTAGATAGGAAGATGTTCCACACCTGGTTGAGAGTTAAGACCAAAATAGTTACAAGATGAAGTGTTACTGCCGTCCACTTATGAGTCAGCCAGTCCTAAAGTGAAGAGAACACAAAAGTAGAATTGGGAACTTGCAACTGTTACTATCTGCTGATGCCAGACACAGTATGCAAATAATCATACTATGGTTGCCAAGTTCAGAATTACAGCAAATCAAAGTAAACATTCATTTCCAAGGGAAAGGATAGAAGCACAGACCTACAATGAAACCATGTTATTCTGTAAAAATAACAGACACTTCTCTGAAAGTAGAAAACTTGCATTCAGGGAGAAGGTAGAACTCGAACCATGTTCCTGGTGTGTGTGTGTGTGTGTGTTCATTTAAAATGAAGCCCCACTAAGCCCCACTGCATCCCATAGCTGACCACCCCTGCCTTAGACACTGGTTGGCAATGAGACTGTGTCCACAGACAGTGGCATTCCCACACCAGGTGTCACCTGGTGCAAGGGACAGGGCTTCCAGGGCAGGGGCTTCCAGCAGCATTTCCAGGGACGAGGCTTCTAGTGGGATTTCTGCAGGCAGAGCTTCTGGGGATGGCGCACACTCCTTCTAGCCATGCTGGCCCATCCTTTTTCTGATGAGAAAAAAGACAGAACAGTGTGTAGGGGATGGAGTGTGGGAGGGGAAGCCATGTGGGGGAAGCACAGGGGACAGAGCATGGGGGATAGAGTAGCATACACAAGGAATGAAGCACACATGGGAGATGGAGCCATGCATGTACGGGGGGAGAAGATTGGGGGGATGGTGTTAGGGGGCTAACTGGATGTCACCGCCTTCTGGGGTGTCACATGTTTCAGGCTGCACCACTGCACCACCCCTAACACCGAGAGATTTTCTGCACAATTGACAAAGAATATAAGCTACTCCCCCTCCCCAAATATCCAAAGGCAGGCAGAACATGTTTAGGTGTCCTAGTTGGTAGGCAAGGTGATAAAGTTGTCCCTGGGGAGGGGGGGGGGAGGAAGGAAGAAAGTACTTCTCCTCTACTCTGGGAAAAGAAGTGGGACAGATGGTGGCACATCTACCAGCCTTGGCCTTCATTTCCAATTGTTGTTGTGTTCTTTCAAGTCATTTCTCATTTATGGTGACCCTAAGGTGAATCTATCGCAGGATTTTCTTGGTAAGATTTGTTCATATGGGGTTTGCCTTTTCCTTCTTCTCAGGCTGAGAGTGTATGTCTTGCCCAAGGTGACTCAATAGGTTCCCATAGCTGTGTGGGGCTTCAAACCCCAACTCCAGAGTCCAATACTCAAGCACTACACCACACTGGCTCTCTCCAATATTACATTTATAAGGCCTATGGGCCTTAAACAGCATATCCAAGCCCAATCCATCCCCTTAAGCATTGCATTACGAGGTTTTGCAAACCAATATATAATTCACAGAGAAATCTCCACTTCACTTCAGCTGTTGCAACCTTTGCAGCTAAACTCAGTGAGAAGGATAACAGATTAGCTCACCATCATTGCAAATCAGTAAATTCTGATCTTCCAAATCTGTGAGTTCTATTTCCACAACATCACTAATTCTATAATTCTATTCTGCTCCATTCTCCTATTCTACTGTCTCTGAATTTTGACTACTCCTGAAACTTGCCTTGGACTGCAAATCCACCACAAACTGATTCAGCCATCATCAGCCCTGAGGCTGGAGGTATCTTCTAAAGCAATGCATTAAACTTTTAATTAATTAAAGGATTATAAAAATGGAATACTTTGGCAGATTTCAGACAGGTCAGCGTATAACTTGTAGAAGAACCCTCCCCCCCCAAAAAAAAAACACAAGGCTATTATCAAAATTATTAAAATCATTGTGTATGAGGGTTAGGGTTAGGATTAGGTTATCTAATTTGGGTAACCCTAGAACATGTATATGATGTGTACTACCAAAAATACATAAAGTGCTAATTCCCTTTCCAGACTGCTTAATAGTTGTTAGGCTGTACCTCAGTTTTGGAACCACTGGCTCAATTTATGGACCATTTTCCAAAACCTTTTGAAAGATTTATGGACCATTTTTTCCAAAATCAAAATTCCATCATATGTACAGCACACTACAGATTTCATTAATATCTGGTTGGAATATTCTTCAGGTTGGAAGAGGGAGATTTGCTAGTCACTATCTATGTGAGATCTCTTTACACCAATATACTCTAAAAGGAGGCTTTAACCCCCATACAACAAACCCTTGATTCAGATATATATTTTTGATTCAGATATATTTTGATATTGCAACTATAGATACAGTACCAGCATGTGCTTTGGAAGCTGTGATGATCTTTGAAACACCACAGAGGTAGTATTTTGAATGAAGCATGTAGATGCAAGACATGTGGATAGCTTAAACACAAAGGATAAAATAGGCTTGCTAAAAGAGGCGCACACACACACCACATTTCCTACTGAATTGGAAAACAAAGGATGAGTTCTCACCAACAAATCAAACAAACAAGAAGGCATTCCCTTTATTCCCTACTAACAAGTACCTTTCCTGTCCACACATTTTGGGCATGCCACAGATACTTTCACTGCTTTGTGAAGTCAATAAGGCTACCATCAACCTAAAGTGGCCCTTTCACCTTCTGATTATCAAAACAATTCACCTCTTTGGAAACCCTTTTTCAGTCCTTCTGAAGGGCAATTGAGGGGCTCTCTTGACCACCCTTAAGGGGTGACAGGATGCAGTCCTTTCCTGGACAGATCTGGGCCATGGCAACCTCACACCATGGCCTCAATCTGGTTTTTGGAGGACACAAAAAGAAGCTGCAAAAAGCAGCTCCTTTTTGTGCCCTCCAAAAGGTGCCATAGCCACAGTGGCACGGCTGTATGGGGCCCCTTTGGCACTGAGTCATCTGGATGCAGTGCTGGAAGTGCACCATGATGTCATGTGCCATCTGGAGTGGCGTGCGGCATCGTGGTGGCCTGGGGCAAAATCAGGGTTTGTGTCGTCAGGACACTGCACCCTGACTCTGCCCACAGGTCAGCCTTTCGGGCCGGTCTTCATAGGGCCTGAGTCTTTCTTTCTTATGAAATCACCTTAGCCTCAAGCTAGTATTAAGGTGTAAATATGATTAGAAAAACTTAGCTTTCTGGTACTTAGTCTAGCACACAATCAGTTCGCCCCCAGCTGTGCTCTGTGACTGTTGCCTTCAGACCTCACAGTTCAAGCTGTTTCTGCTTACCATGGACCACTTTTCAAGACTGGTACATATCACCATCAGTCCATCCCTCAATGTCTGCTATCCTTATTCACTTTTCCATTTTGGTTAGCCTTGTATGCTGCTGTTGGAGTGAATTCTTGTGTGCATGCTCTTTCATATTTCTCCCAAATAAAAGTTCTCTTAGTTCACCCATGTCTGGAGTCAGCTAGTACTGGTATATCAGCTAGTACTGAATCTGCTACTAAATTTTACACACCCTCTCGTAAGCCAAGATAATGCTCCCCAACATGTTAAAGTCATGCTGCTACTAGTAGTGAAGGCTCTCCAAGCCTCACACCTTTGTGGATAATACTTCACATGACTGCCACATATAAAAAATAAATTATTTTTAAAATAATTTTAATAAATAATTTTTAAATAATAATTATTTAAAATAATTTTTAAAATTATTTAAAATGAGACAAGAATTCTGTTTCTTATTTCCAGTCCAAATGGCCTCATAGTTTGATCTCCAGTGTTTGAGTCTCTCTCAGTTCTAAGTTTCACTTTCAAATACTTTTTAATGGAGATCATACTTGGAATATATGTGATACAAATTGTTTTTACTTTCCCAAGACTATGAATCAAGTGCGGGCGGGGGTGTGGTTCCATCCCTGTTCAGCATGGAACATCCAAGATCCTTTGATAGTACATTCCTCCCTCTGAATTTGCAGGGATCTGTTCCAGACAGCCCCCCCCCCCCGCAAATTTGGAAATCCGTGGATATTCAAGTCCCATAGGCTTCAATGGACGTGCGCTCTCACGCGCGGCCATGCATATGTGCCATGGGCATGCGCACCATTAACATTAACAGAGGTCACCCCTCCACAAATAATCAAAAGCATGGATCTCAAGTCTGTGATAAGAAAGGGACGACTGTATTGTAAAACTTTGTTTGGAGAGGTTCCTGTATTGCTGACCTTAATGAATCCTTAATGATTCTTCAGCTTTGTAGTAGGGAATGTTGTAGTTTGCCAGGCATGCATCTCTACCAGACAGCTCCCCAGCCTACTTCTAAACTGGGCAATTATCTGACAGTTTATGATTTTGCTCCTGCAGAATCTTTCCATATTTTTATACACTTAAAGATAATAATAAATCCTGTAAAACTAAGTGCAGCATTTGAATCACAGTATGCTGTATTCCACAGGCCAGTGTTTTGTACCAATCGGAAGTCACCAATGTCATCTTATTTTATTTTGATCCATAAACAAAGCATCCATTCAGAAATATGGCTGTGGAAGAATTACAGGTGTACGTACCATCAGTTCTGCTCTAATAAACATTTCCAGCAAATTGGAAGCTAAACAGAAGCATTCCTAATTCAATCGTAATTTGAAATGAATCATTATTTGCATCATTTGGAGTGCAGCTTTGGTGCAGCTTCCAGACTATTAGGATGCATGCATCATTGAAACACCATACCTCCAAAGAGACTCAAAGCAGTTTTATTTTGGCCTGTCTGTATTCAGAGACCATCATGAGAGAAAGAAGGGCATTGAGAATTTTTGCCTTTAACTGAAAATGTGGGGTCTTGAAAGGTAGAATTGAGGGGTTGGGAAAATAACATAAGTTTTCAGTTGAGTGTTGTTGTTGTGTGCTTTCAAGTTGTTTACAAACTATGGCAATACAAAGGCAAAGCTATTATCTGGTTTATTGGCAAGATTTCTTCAGAGGCATTTTGCCAGTGCTTTTCTCTGAGGCTGAGAGACTGTGACTTGCCCAAGGTCACACAAAAACAAAATACTGGAGGACAATAGTCTGAAGTGATTCAAGGACATAGTGAGTACATGTGACAATAAGGGCCTGGAACAGGGGAAGTCCAGCACAGAAATGGGAATGTCTTTGAAACATTCAGGTCTAATTCATAGTCCAATTTCCTGTGAAAATGCCAGCCTTTGCTTCTCAGTTTGCAAGATCAGTTGGAAGGGTATGAATAAGTGTATGAGATACGAAAAGATCCAGACAGGGCCTGCTTTAGTTTGAACTGGCATTACTAGAATCTGCCCCCCAAATACCTTTCTGAAAGTCAGGTTTCAGCCCTGGAATTTTTAGGTAATCAAAAAGAGTATCTTACTTTTGGTTCTGAAAGCTTCCTTTGAAATGGTACAAGGAAATAAAATTAGGCCCTGCATGGCACATATTTTAATGTTTTCTCTGAAAACTTAGACAGTCACTTTTAAAAGATAGTTACAGTTCCAGTTTCAAGCACATTGCATCAAGTTCTTTGATATTTCTGTATTACAATTTTTAAGTAATTACTTTTCTATTTATCCAAAGCAACTAAAATGGCTAAGAAAAGTTATGCTATTTTAAAAGCTGCAAGTCAGTGGCCTGTGGTACAAAGATGAACATTCAAAAGAAATACTTGCAGAGTAGAAAATCCAAAGAATCAGTGAAAGAATAATAAGAAAATAGTGTAACTGCAGGTCCAGATTCACTCTCTGTCTCTGACAATGATACCCAGGAAAAATAGAAGAAATATTTTAAAAGCTCTAACATTACACTTAAATTGTACTGTTAAAACATAGCAGTATTATACATCAGGAGATATGATGACTCAAAGAGTAGCAATTCCATCTGGGCAGGACAAAAAAGATCATTGGCAGTCACAGGTGGTGTGTTTGTGAGATGGTGTGCATGCATGGGGCAGGAGGTGGCGGGGAAAGAATTGAGCACTGTGGCTTGATGCCACATGTTATGGACTGCCCATGGGTGTTTGGCCTGTTGTGGGAGTGGATCATGAGGACCGTGAGGGTTCCACTGAACTCAGGAAAATCCAGGAGTGATCCACTTTTTCCTCTCCATCTGCTCAGCACCTTAGGGAAGCAAAGGAGAGCTAAAGAGAGAGAGAGAGAGACAGAGACAGAGAGAGCAGAGAACAGGATTATTGAATTTAAATAATGCAAACAGCCCATCCAATGCTTATTCCTCTTTAAAGGTCAGTGCAGCAATGCAGCAGCAATCAAAATTTTGCTTTCCAAAATCAATTGTACAATTTTCACAATAATACACTTTTCAAGTGCATACACTTCACAGAAAAGTGCGAAAAGCTTTTGCTGTGCACCTGGCAAGGAGAAAAATAATGAGTTCCTTCATTCCACCTCTTACAAGCAAGGTAACTTGGGATCTAGATCCCTAATAAAATTCACAAATATGAGAAAAGTATGGATAAAAATGCATTATATTAAAGTGCTTGCAGAAAATGAGTGTACTGTATTATGAAAAACAATAGACACATTGATCCCAACAAGAGTTTCTGCTTAAATTAATCTGAGCAGAAACCCAGGAGGGGCACAGCTTACTTCACACATTCTGCTTTGTGTAGCATTCCCCCCCATCCTCTCCATACATAAATTGCAAATTTCCACACAAGCAAAAGAGTGAATGGTAGTGGGGATCATGGGGGAGGGAGTGTGTGAGATCTCCCCATGAGAAAGCAAGCAAATGATGAGGGAAGGACTAGGGGGAAGGAAGAATGAAAACAGTAAAAACAAATGCAAGGAAGAGGAAGGGAGCAACCCAATCTAACCCCTTACTACTGATCTCATGGCTGGACGTTTTCATAAATAAAAGATTAATGAAATACAATTTTATTATTTCTTCCCCCATCATGTGTGTCTGTATGTGTGTGAACATTTAAAATGCCCTCACTGACTCACTGGAGTGGCAAAAGGGGAATAGGAATTGGATGGAGAGGCATCCCATCAGAGTGGATCCAATAGATTGGGAAGCAAACAATGAGAGAAACATTTCATCAGTGGAACGTATGTGACCACTCATGCAGGTATCTGTGAGTGTGTGGTCTTAACAGGATCACTGTGGGGTCACTCGGGACCTGAAAAATGCAAGATAAGGCCATTGTTTTTCAACATTATAGACACACCCCTCAGTTGAGGTCAATTTGCCCATTATTATTCACAGATGCCTTGTTGGAGGTACCCTCTACGGCTCCATATTGAGGAGTCCAGGTTTGCCATACACATGCAAAATCACATAGGCAAGTGCATTGCTATGTTATAGTACCACAATTATCCCATCAGTTCTTCAGACCTGACATACATGGTATCATTCCATCTACATTTTGAAAAAACAGGCAAGCCTGGTTAATGGTTTTCAGCATTTCTCACCTTCTGTATCTCCTTTCAGCATCCATTGAACTCACCATGCCATGTTTTGAAGACTATATCCTATTTTTTGCTCATCTTTTTTTCTGGGCTCATCATAAATGAAAGCAAAACCTCTTTTTAAAAAGCATCTCAGTTTCTCATTGCTACAGTCTTATCCCTCTCCTTGTGTGATTGTATCTTATGGTAATGAAATGATAATGCCATGAAGTCCTAGTCTCTTGTTGTTGTGTGCCTTTATGGAGACCCTAAGGTGAACCTATCATAGGGTTTTCTTTGCAAAAAAAATTGTTCAGAGGGGTTTTTGTCTTTGCCTTCCTCTGAGGCTGAGAGAGTGTGACTTATTCAAGATCACCCAGTTGGTTTCTATAGAACCATAGAATCATAGAATCATAGAGTTGGAAGAGATCACAAGGGCCATCCAATCCACCCCCATTCTGCCATGCAGGTATTCTCAATCAAAGCATCCCCGACAGATGGCCATCCAGCCTCTGCTTAAAGACCTCCAAGGAAGGAGACTCCACTACACTCTGAGGAAGGAGTGTGTTCCATTGTAGAACAGCCCTTACTGTCAGGAAGTTCCTCCTAATGTTGAGGTGGAATCTCTTTTCCTGGAGCTTGCATCCATTGCTCCGGGTCCTATTCTCTGGAGCAGCAGAAAACAAGCTTAGGACTGTCACTGTCAAACTAGAACAGTTGGAAGGTATAGATAACTACTTCATAATCACTCATTGTATTCTCTCTTTTTTTCAGTGTCTTGTATACCATCCAGATATATTCTGTTTTTGGAAGTTTAAAAGTGCAATAAATAAAGCCACATCTTCACTGTTTCATTATTAAAACTCTGTCTTTACAGTTGCCCCATCAATTAGTACATGAGTAGAGACATCAGTATCAATGCAAAATTCCATCACAATCTCTTTCTTCATGTACAATCCTATTTCTAGCTGTCTAATTTGCTCCAAAAGACACTTCCTGCCCAGTACTGTACTTCATATTTCAAGCCATCTTGTAAAGATGTACTGTTTGAAAAATTACTTTTTTTGAAATACAGCTCCAAGGCCCCCTCAGCAAGCCAACTTAAGACCATCAGAAACAGTTCCAGCCTTGTGTATTGTACCTCTATTTTTTAAAGAGCTCTGTTGAATTTTGTTTGTTTGTTTGTTTTGTTTTGTTTTGGCTTATCTTTTCCTTCTTAGGCAGAAACTCTGAGTAACATTATTTAAACATGTCGGAATTCCAGGAGAGCTAACATAATTTCCCAATGATCAGATTCACATATTTTTTAAAAAAAAATATGAATGGGTATAGCTGAGAGACGTTCTTATTTGTGAGAGGGTGATGTAATAAAATTTGCATGTTTTACAAAACAATTTGCACTGTTCTTCAAAGTTAGTTATAGTTTAACTTGGTTTGCTAATGTCATAAGGAAGCAGGATAAAATAGAAGCTTAATCTAGTATACTCTAGATTTTCCCAAATTTTTAAAATGACATCACAGTGGAAAACAACCTTTCATAAGGAGAGCTTAATGGGAACTATGCTTTCCTTTGTAACAAAATTACACAGTATGGATTACAGTGAACTTTCTGACAACTCAGGAAGTTCCACAACAATTTAGGAAAGTCCACTGTCATATAAGGAGCCTAGATTTATATTGTAAAGGATATTTGGAACAGATTTAATTTCAGTTAGTCTATAAACATGAAATTAATGCTTATGCATTAGAGTAAATATCACAGTGTGTGTGTGTGTTTGAGATCAAAAGAAAAAAGGTGTTAGCCCCATTTTATATTTCATTCATTCCTTTCAAAACCTCATAATCTTTTATGGTGACAGGAGGGAAGAAAATTGCAGATTGGTGAGACACAAGGGTCTAAATGCCTGAACAACAAGAAATATTCCTTCCTTTGGGATAAACCTTCTAATTATTGCTGATGAGATCATGGAAAGAGTATTACATTAGATGCATACACATCATCACACAAACATGCTGCCTGTGACTACCAATTATCTGCCTCTTCCTGACCAGCTGCCATCCCATTGGATGCCTGGCCACACAGTCACACAAGTGATGCAACTCTTGTTTTTGTTTCTTTTATATAATCTTTATTAGTTTTATCATAAAAAGAAGTTACAATATCCCAAGAAAAATACAAATCATATTGCAACTATGTGTATAAATAAAATAAAGATTAACACTTATATCTTGCAATGCTTTATTTTCTTATCTTCTTAGACCCAGACGAGAATTGTCTTCCTTCCGTTCTTGGATTATTGAAGAACTCATTTCTTATTAAGTCTCATTGTCCCATAACCAAGAATTTTACTATATTAATTTCACTTTATCACTTTCGCTATTATTAGCCCTTAATTTAATCTCGAAAATGAAAATATCCACATTTATGATTTGCTATAATATCGCTTTCTATTTTGTCTAGTCAAATAATAAAATCATGATAAATCATACATATAGCATCAGTTTTATATGGTACATTCCCTGGTGATACACCTCTTGTGCAGAGCATCAGTGAGCCAAGTGACACACTGTTAAAGCACAATCATGCCCCCCCAATGCATGCCCCATTTTGCCCACTTCACCTGATACACCCTTTTGTTGGACTGTCTAGATGTTATGTTGTAATTACATCTATTGCATTATTGGTGACCTGCTGTATTTCATACTTTCATACTTTCACGTTGTGGTGTGTGTGATAGCTCGATGGTGCAGCTGGCTACACAGGTGCACATATACTCAAACAAAAATCCCATATGGTGAACCATGGTGCCAGTGCCTGCATCTTACCTATCCCTGGGTGAATGCTTCAGACCGCTTCCATATTCTGCCTTGCTTTCCTACACTCACACCATGCTATTTATAAGCATGTGCAATGATGCACATTTTTAGTGTGGGGTAGAGTATTGGTGCTTCCTTTTTTGCTTGGAGTATTGCTTTGTGTCAGTTTCCATCCACTTTCATGTCATATGTCATCTGTTCACCTTGACTTCAAGTTGGTTTGAAGCCACTTTATTTTGCTAGTGCATACAACCGCTTATTTTCCAGAAATTATGTTAAGCAGCAGGAAAGCTAACCAGGAATTGGCATTAAAATAAATAGACCAATAATCTATCAGACAACAAGCAAACAAACAAATAATTTGATTCTTCATGAGGCAGAGGGGTTTTGAAAGTGGTATATTGTGCTTTTATCTTTCAGTTGTATTTTAATGGGTTTTAAACTGTTTTTAACAATATGCTTTTTAAATAGAATTGAACTTTAATTGTTTTAAGTTTTTGTAAGATGAAACTTTAGTTCCTTTTTTGTTATGAATTGTTGTGATCACTTTGTGTCCCAGAAGGGGAAAGGTCAGGATATAAATATAAACTAAATGATGTTTTAAAATAATGAATAAATAAAATTAAAATGTATTCTGGATGGGGTTTCCCTTTCTCTAATGCATCAGGTTCACATCTCAGAGAGTTTTTAGACCCAATATTGGTCCGAAACAATAACAATACATAGCACAAATATGTATGCATAGTATCTCCAACATATTAAACATAACATTAAGTTTGCCTCTGAGATGTGTTGGATTTTATTTCCTTATTTTGTTTAAAATAATGACATGGAATCCAGTATTATGAACTTCTTCCATGATGGAACCCAGATGTATTGCAGTACCTAGAAAAGTACTGGTAGCACTCATTTGACTGGAGAACATTTTTTTGTACATATGGTTGTATGTGTGTCTGCATGTAAATATTTTTCAGCGTGAAGCTCTACTACTTCAGTGCTGCCCAATATCAAATGTTCAATATCGGCTGAAGCCATTTATGCATCACTATTCAAAAGAGCCTTTGAAAGCATATGTAACTTAAACTAGAAATGCAATACATCCGTATGCATCTCCCCCAGACCAAGCTTCTTTTTAAAAGAAAAAAAGTTAAATCAGATGTACAGTGTGTAGTTCTAGAAAGAAAGTTCAGTTCTGAAAGGGCCCTTATGCAGTTCAAATATTCATTTCATCCCAAAGTTGTATTTGGTTAGCTACTCTTCAAGAAACAGGTACGGTGTTTCAAAGAGTAGAGGAAATGCTTCTAGAATATAAGGAACACTTGGCACTTCCTAAGTTTTCCACATTAGGTTAAGGGTGGTGTGATGACAGAAAGTGCCCAATATGCCAATAGCTAGAGGAAACATATTGGAGCATAACAACATGAAACATTCATTTCTGAAAGTATCATCATAGGAAAACAGTCAGTCTGGTCATCAAAGTGAAGAAGTTATTTAAGATTATTTAAAGTCTCTTGAAAAAACAACACAACAACAATTAGGGCAAAACTATTGAACAGAGAACTCTTCCATAACAATTCTTCATTGTAGCCACAATTTGGTTTAATAGAGGCTCTTGGAAATATATGATATGTGGGTCTTAACAAAATGTATACATAGAGAGACACAAGGAGAATAGCCAGATGTGGCATACAATAGCAGTGGTGTCCATCACAATAGTTCTAGAAGTAAAAATGGCAATATCAATTATACTAAATTGTTTTTTCACCTGCCATTCACAAACACTTCCTTCTATCCTTCCCTCCCCTCCCCAGTGTAAAACTGACCAGACCGGAAGAAATCAGCCAGCTAATCATGCCTATTTCATCTCTCCACTAAGTCCTGCTACAAGAGGAAACAGTTATAATCTGGAATATACCGTTTATTTTCCTCTCTTCTATGCTTATATTGCTTATCATTCATCATGTTGACATAATGTTGTCAATATTCTTTTTATTTCCTCTTCCTATACCACGAATCATAGTTTTCCTTTTTCGTTTATTCCACTGGAAAAGATCCAGTGTTTTCCATTTCTCTTATTCATATTATATTCTGGATTCCCAGTGAAGTCACTCTAGGGTTTCTTGATGGCCTTCAAGAGAATGAAGTAGGAAAGGAATTTCCCAGTGCATAGCATAAATGGCTATCAGACAATCCAATTTCCTCTTCATCAATTATTTGGGACTCCCAAATTTTTACCCAGTGGTTTCTTCTTCATTTAAATTTTATTGCTTATAAAAAGGGAACTTACTCCATGTGTTGTAATTTTGTGGCCCTGTGGTTAAACCAAGTATCTCTTTGGTTTCAGAACTTGAAAGGTATTTAAGGCAAGTGACACTCAGCAGCACTCATACACCCCAGTTCACAGAGGCTTCATTTCAGCAAGCAGCAGCACAGCTAAAAAGGTACGGTAGTCTTTGATTTTTCTTCCATTGTAAGGCATTGATATGGATATTCAAAGTAATGCTGGTAAATATAAAATACTGCAATATTCATGAAGTGAACCTAACTAAGGAGACAGATCATTCAGTTAGGTGTCCAAAATTGAATAGTGATGGAACCTCCATCCAGTTCCAACTCTTGGGCTCCTATCATCTGTCTTGTCCTTTTACCCTCAATATCTCTCCCTGGATCTGGTACTTGGGCCTCAAGGTGACTACTATTCTCGACAAGAGGCTGTGTTGATCGATGGGTTAAGTATGGTAAAGTGTAATCAGTTGTTCTGGTTAATTTTAAAATTAAAACATTGAGACATGGTAGGGGGTTAGACTGGATTATCTTTGTGGTCTCTTCCAACTCTATGATTCTTACAAAATGTAGGAAATCAAACCAATAAAAAAATTATTACATAGCAAATAAAATAAGCATATAGCCTTATACCTATTCCACATTCACAGTAAATAGTAACTGTCCTGTTTCATAGCAAGCAACATTTCTCTTGAACTCTTTCAAAGTTCACAGGTCCTCAAATCCAAATTCAGATCTTCTCCGTTCCACTCTTCCTAACCAGCCCTCACACTCTATTTCTGACTACCCTGGCTCTATTTCATCCTGTTCCTATCTAATCCTTTTACAGACAAGCTTCAGGGTTATAACCCTGAGCCCCATTCACAGTATTGCAACAACTGTGACTGGTTGGTTCTAACCAGACTTCCATAAATTCTCACTTTTTGTTTTCTTCTATGTCTAGTAATTTAGGGGTGGTCCACAGACACTGTGGATCTGTTGCATTGTCAACACAAAAGAGCTGCACCCCTAGCTTTCCACAGCTTGAAAACATTGTTTTTGAGGCAGTGGCTGACAGGGACTTTCTGGGAAGTATAGGTCAAACAAGTAACTTGCTCAAATTCTGGTACCAGTTAAAATCACAGACTAGAACTAAGGTAAGGGAGGAATGTGTTGTTGTTTTATTTTATTTTATTTTTTGATAGAAAGGAAAAGATTATCTAAATTTCAGATAATTGTTTTGTTTTTTAAAAAAAGAGGACAGGTTAACAAACTTGAAGTAAATAGTTCAAATGCATAAAGGATATTGTTTGGTATAAACAAGTCTCTGTATTTTCTCAGAATTTGCAGCATCAAATTAAAAACTGTTGTCTTTTGACACTGGCGCTCAGAATCAATCCAGTTTGACACTGCTTTAACTGCTAGGGCTCAAGGATATGGACATCTGGGAATTGTAGTTTGGTGAGATATTTAGCCTTCCCAGCCAGAGAGCTATAGCAAATTACAAATCCCAGGATTCCATAGCATGGTGATCAAACTGGATTATTTCTGTAGTGCAGATGCAACCTGAGCACTAGGATCAGGGTCAAGGTATAAAGCTGTCTGAAGGTGGTGGAAAGAATACCCACAAAGTTTCTCATGTTTGATGAGAAAGAGTGTTTCAATACATTGAGACAACGCACTGAAAAAATGATCAATTGACTCCAGATTTTTCACATTTTGGGATTTTTTTGCACACCAAAAAAAAAAAACCTTAGCTATTTTGTGAAAAAAGGTATTTGGTGGCAGAAAACTGAATTTCCTCAGAATATGCATTTGTGAAATTTTTGCTTTTGCCAACAACAACAAAAATTAATTTTGTATGCAGATGAATTTTCATGATAAAAATAAACCCTGCAGTGTGAAACATTATCAAAAAGTGTACAAATCTCTTGTAATTTCATCCACTGGAGAGAAAATGGTTGAAATTATTGTTTCATGTGATGATGAAATAAGATAATATTTATAATATTATCCCTGATAGTGCCTGAGAAGTAACTGGGGCTTGCTGGGGTTTCCTACTACCTGAAGTGTGTGCAATAGCAGGTAGCAGGTAGAGCATTAGAGCATCAATCACGTCTCTAAATTAGTAAACATTTTGTAATCTCAAGAAGTTCTAAATTACCTGAAAGATGGTAAATACGTGGCTGGGAAAAAAACAGGAATAAGCTTAATATTATTTATTAAGCATTTATTATCTTGACTTCTCCCTAGAGCTTGGAAAGTTACTTTTTAAAAGTAATTTGTTCCCATGCTACATTATTGCAATACATTCTCCTTTTAAAGATAATAAATTGCTATTAAATATTGCAACACTAGAATTGCTTGTATTGCTTGTCTTGTTTTCATGGATTTTTGTTACTTTAACTTACCAAAAACCCCCCAAAAACTTCATTCTAACAGAATCACAGAAAACTTGCAACTTGCCAGAAACCTATAAAAATGCCCCTTTGAAAGGGTAATTTTTAAAAGTAACTATAAAACATTGTTCATTACATAAAAATGCTTTCAACCCCACTCATCAACATTACAGATATGCCCTAGTTAATTAAATGGATCTGATCCTGGGCATTACTTCTTTAAAATAAAATTTGGTACCAGAGGCAGAAATAAGATGGAAATAATAGAGACTCACACACACCCCAAAAAAAGATGAGAAATTCAACAACTAATAATATGCACATTTAAAATAAAACAACAACAACAACAACAGGTTAGTCTTTTTTTAAAGGTTTGGGCTGTGTTCTTTTAACTCACTTTAAATGCATCCAGGGATGATTTCTATTTATTTCACCAGCCTCCATTTTTGTTATGATTTCTGTTTTGCTAGTCAACCCAAGGGTGCATCTGCACTGTAGAAATAAAGCAGTTTGATGACACCACTCTATCATGGCACCATCCTACAGAATCCTGGGATTTTTAGTTTAGTGAGGTACTATCACTCTTTGGCAGAGAAGGCTAAAGTCCATTTAAAACTACATATCCCAGGATTCCATAGGCTGGAGTTTCAGCACTTAAACTGGTGTCAATCTACATTATTTCTACAGTGTAGATGCACCCTTGGGGGCTGAGAAGAGAGGCCAGAATAGCATGGACCATGCCTGTGCTATCCTGGCTTGGTCCTAGCCTGGCAATGGGCAGGTGTTTACATACCTGCCCAGTGTTGCATCATGGACCTGCTACCTGCTAACCATCCCTCCACTGTTGCCTCTACTGAATAGACCCTCATTGCTGTGTCTGAGATGGAAACGGGGTGTACGGCTACACTCACGTGTCTGAGTGCCCAATTTCAACATAAGATGCAGTAGCAGCAATGGCGAAGGAAAGTGGTCTGTACGGTCTGCCGGGGCCTGCCAAATGATGGGTCATTTTGACCTGTGCTAATGCCCCTTTGCACTGGGACTGGACTGGGACTGCTGGATCAGTGTCCTGTCTCCCCAGTTCCCTGCCAGGGTTATTGGCCTGCATCATCCAAACAGGAGGATGGGAGGAAACATGAGCCTTTTGGGCCATGCTGACAGTCCCTTAGACTTCTATGCTTGTTTTTGTTTTTTTAACATTCTGGTATTAGGTACTGAGGCAGACTTATTTTCTCTCCCTTTTTTTCTTTCTGTTTTATTGTTCAAATACACACAATAGGGGATTCTGGAACCTGTTGTTGTTTACTTTACTTGTTATGGGCAGGCACACACCATTACAGTAGGACTTGATGGAATACAATCCAGCTCTTTCCTAGCTACATCTTTATTTTATTATTGACTGCAGACGCCCTGCTTCCACTTGACAGTGCAAATCTATGTTTCTCTAGTTCTCTTTCAGCATCCTCCCAAAACTGATGCATTAAAAAACAAAAATCAAAAACCTTTCAGCTAGCCAGAAAACAAGGAAGAAAAGGGGGAGATGCATGGAAATAAAAAGAATTTGTAAAAAGTAGGTTTTTTTTTCTTAACTGAAATATGCCTGTACTTTTAAAATGTAACTAAGAGGTTGTTGTCTGCACTGGAAAAATAAAGCAGCAAAAATAAAGTAGACTGCACTTGCACTGCAGATATAATGCAGTTTGACACCTCTTTAACTGCCATGGCTCAATGCTATGGAATACTGGGATTTGTAGTCTGGTGAGATATTTAGCCTTCCATGTCTTGAGCACCCTGTAATATTGCTTGGCCACATGTCCCAGTTTTCGTCTGTGAAATGTTGGTGGGCATGATATTAATTACATACAAGCAACCCATTATTTCTATGATGAATACAACCACCTGCTTACTTTAGAGACCCATCCTGACTTCTGAAAGCTAGCCAAGAAATCATAAAGCCACTGCTGTTTGTCAGTGTCAGTATGGCCTTGAAACAGCAAAAAAATAGTTACATCCATGAAGGCAGCTTTCATCTGTCTTGTGATTTATAAAGATTCCTTGATGGGAAAATTATTAGCTCATATCCCATTGGGGAGCAAGGTGATTTCTGGTATAGCTGCCAAACTTTCTGAATGAAAGCAATTTTTTGACCTCGTATTACTTGGGGGTTAGGCCTGGATTTGGAATAGGCGTCCATTTTAATGGCCTTGACAGATAATCTGCGTTTGAAATTTGACAGGGCGAATGTCACTTTGCTGGTGCTTCTTAACCCTTCTCTGTGATTCTTGATCTGATGGATCATCAGATCTTTCTGTGGCAGTTCAGATAATTGAGATACAGAGACACTGCTGTGTCTGTTTGGTTTTCCTTCTTTCTTGCATGTTCTGATTTTGCTAAGCTTTTCCTTTGTTGTATTTATGGTGTGTTGGCATTATTAAATTTATTTTTCTTTCAATTACACTGTTATGCTGTGGGGGGGTTTTAATCCCCCTACATCCCTTTTCTAATCTTCACCCTGAGATCTTTGAAGAAAATGTGATTTAATAAACAAAAATTGTTCATAAAATACTGTATAAACAGTTTTGATAAAGATGATTGCATTTACATTCAAACCAGAAAACTAAAAATTTAGCCAATATAGAAGTCATTATGTTCCATATTTAAACACTTATGTCTATATGCATGCTCATTTTTATGGTTCAGCTAAGACTGCAGTCCTACACACATCTACCAAGAAGCAAGCCTCATTGAACTCCTGTTAGTTAGAATATTTCCTTATATCCATACAATATCAAATCAGACACTTGGTTTACCTATTACCTTGGAAATCCCCTGTAGCTTCCCTTATATCTTCCTTGATCATTAAACGATTAACTTTTTTCTTTTCAGCTTTTCCCTACTTCAACAATGTAATTTTAAAATTTTCAGTATATTCAAAGTACAGCTGAAAGAACAGGACAAAGAATATGTTGTTCATGGTAAACAAGATATGTTTTCAAAATGAGAGTGCTAAGAATATTATTAAGCATTTCAGTGTATTTCATGCAAATAAACTTGGTTTTTATTTCTTGTGCAGGGGTTAGATCTCTTTTGAGGTTCTCCAGACATTTTGGACTACATTACCCATAACCCTTCAAATTTGGGCATGGCAGCTGGAAAGCATGGAGGTTGTTGTCTAAAATGTTTAAAGGACCTCAGGTTCTTTAGTTGTGGCCTAATATGTATATGTAGGTAAATTCATTGGCATTTGTAATTAAACACAAGTAAGCTCTAGAATCCGGGAGTACCTTCATTTGATGCCAAGGGGATCCAAACTGAGGTATTTATCAGCTAAGTAAAGCAATGAGTTGTCAAAACACTTCACCTGAAAATATCTAGGTTTCTTAACTATACCCCTAAATAATGCAATCACATAACCAGGCAGTCTTTTATCCTTCCTTTGAATATCCTTCAATATTTTTGTTTTCCTTAACAGATGGCATACTTATTGTTCATCCTAATTTCTGTTCTGGCCTTGAACTTTCATTCAGAAGCAAGAACGGAAGTAAGAGAAAAAGGTAAGTCATCTATTCCAGGGGTACTCAAATTTTTTACCCTTGGGTTCCCGCTTTATAGCTATATGCAGATGTAGCTTGCCCCCCCCCTCACTCAATGTACTATATGAAAAAATATTTTATTTAACATGTATATTTTCATTTGCACATTCATGGATATTTATATTTTAACATTTTATAAGGAAATAACATTGTTATTACAACAGTTTTATTTAAGTAAATTCAGTATTTAAATCAATGCACCCTAAAGTGGTAAGTGTAAAAGGAATCCTCTCTCTCTTTCTCACACACACACACACACACACACACACACACAGAGGGAGAGAGAGAGAGAGAGAGAGAGAGAGAGAAAGAGACATGTGGTAGAATTCAAAGATATAGCTGTGTTAGTCTGTGGAATCATAGTCATAGAAGGCTTTTAACTACATGTAGAGAGATCTTGTAGCACCTTTGAGACTAACTGAAAGAAATAAAATGGCAGCATGAGATTTTATAGACTTCAGTCTATGTCCTCATGCTGCCAGTTTCTTTCTTTCAGTTAGTCTCAAATGTGCTACACAGACATTTGTGATTCCACAGTGGTTAAAAACCTTCTATGACTACTCCTGGAAAGCCAAAGTGGACAAAAGCAACCTGAGCATCAGGTGGCTAATACATTGGAAGATAGGAACAGAATCCAAAAGGACCTAGGTAAACTAGAAAATTGAGCAGAAATTAATAAAATAAAATGAAATTCAATAAATGCACATTTGAAAAGGACCTTGAGATTACTGTTGATCATAAATTGAACATGAGCCAACAATGTGATGCTGCAGCAAAGAAGGCAAATGCTATTTTACCCTGCATTAATGGTAGCATAATTTTCAAGATGAGTGAAGTAATAATCCCACTATATTCTGCACTAGTCAGGACTAATCTAGAGTGCCATGTTCAGTTCTGGGCATCTCATTTTAAGAAAGATATAGACAAATTGAAGCAGGTTCAGAGAAGGGCAACAAAGATGATAAACCATATAGAGAACAAAACCCATGAGGAAAAGCTGAAGGGGCTGGGTATGTTCATCTTGGTGAATAGAAGATGGGGTGGGGGTGACATGATGGCTCTATTTATTTTTCAGCATCCCCTTGTAAATACCTCAAGGCCTGTCACAGAGAGGACGGCCCCAGCTTGTTCTCTGTTGTCCCAGAGGGTAGGACCAGATCTAATGGTTTGAAGTTACAGGAGGGTTTTGATTGAACATTAGAGGGAACCTTGTGACAATAA
>NC_056523.1:113706210-113717844 GCF_019175285.1 Sceloporus undulatus | reverse complement strand
ATTATTATTATTATTATTATTATTATTATTATTATTATTATTATTATTATTTGTATCCCGCCCCTCTGAGAACAATCGGGGCGGCTAACAAAGTTAAAAATACAAAACATATAAAATCCCTGATACCCTCCCTTTTCAACAGTGGAACCAATTGCCTGGAAATCATTGGGATATACTGATTCAAATATCATTGATTTCCATGAGTCTCCTCTAAGTATTATTAAATATAGATCTAACCCATTGGACATTAATGCATGGATAAATTATACACAACAGCAATGTTGATCCAGCCTAATGTGTGGCAGAATGGATTTGCAACCTGTAAAGACTCATTCATTTGTATTACTTTCATCAAAGGTTCCTTTGAAATCCTTTATCCAATTGAGTTTATTTAGTTAGCTGATACATTCAACTGTGTTAATTTGTCCGTAAACAAATGCATTCATTTGTGTTTGTTAAAACTGAAATAATTTATTTGTTTTTATTTTCAAGGAACATGTGACTACGTGTTCACCCTTTAATCTAGCCAGGTCTCACTGTTAATTTCTTGTCTTGCCTTCTATTTATTATTATTTGAACTTTTTGCACTATTCAGTCTACATCGTAGAATCAAAGTGGACTGCAAATCCTACAGTACCACCTGAGAAACTGGTGCTTATCTGCAATGTATCTGAAGAAGAAGAGGAGGTATCTGTCTATTGGAAAAAAGATCAGAAAATGAAAGGAAAAGGCAAGGAGTTGGAAATCACAGTCAAGGAGCCCCTCGATGCTGGCAATTACACTTGTTGGAATCATGTCACACATAAACTTATAAGTTTCACTGCCATTTTTATTAAGAAGATTGGTGCTAATGGAGAAATAGCTGACCCAATTCTCAAAGCCTTCAAAGGTAATTCCATGAGCAATATAGTTTTTCTATATAGTACTACCATATAAGTTGTTCTTATGTACAGTGAAGTTGTTTCTGACTTATGGCAACCTTAAAGTGAACCTATCATGGGTTTTTTCCTGGCAAGATTTGTTCAGAGGGGATTTTCCATTGCCTTCCTCTGAGGCTGAGAGACTGTAACTTCTCAGTGGGTTTCCATGGCTGAGTAGGTATTCAAACCCTGGTCTCCTGGAGTACTAAGTAAATATTAAAACTACTGTGGCTCAAGGACTGCTCCATAAGGGGAAAATATGAATGAGTACCATATATTATTATGCAACAACAGCATGTGACAGTCAAAAAGGACTACTGTTTTAAAAGTATGCATTTTTTTTATTTACCCTAGGCACAAAGGATAGGACCTTCTTCAAATGTACTGCAAACAACTACTCTGGCAACTTCAAGTGCTTTTGGACATCAACTATCCAAGATTCAGATTTGCACTTCGAGGTTGTAATTGGGAATCAAGCAAGGTCAGGGTTTTCATCCTCTTTTCTTTCACCCTCTTACATCATTTAAACAATATGCTGTAGAGAAGGCCATGCCACCCTTATATATAAGTGTATAAGGAAAGATAGATGCAGAGATTCCAGTACAAGGCACCTGGAGAGACAACCAATGAGAACTCGAAAACCTCTAATGGCCTTGAGTCTTGAAATGAAGCTGTGGCAGTAGAGCACTGAGTCTGAATGCTAGTCTCAGCAGGAGCAGACTTTTCAACTCAATGCATCTACATCAGTAATGGCTTTCAAGTCAGCAGTTGATCATCTACATTTCTTGGGAATGCATACATTTACATTTATTGGGAATAGTCTTTGGATTTAGGCCAATGACATTGTGCAGTAACTACTGATGAATGGAAGGAGACAATTAAAGATACAGGTGTCCATTAAATCTATCTATAAGATGAATAAAGTGCCAGTTTCAAACTCTTTGTGTCAATGTACAGTCAGCCTTCCACATTGGCAGCTTTGACTTTTGCAGATTTGATTATTTGCAGATTTGATTGATATGTTCTCTCTAGAAATCTCTAGGTCCTCCAGTGTCGGTCTCAACTGGAAGTTGCTCATAGAGTCACACTAGAGGACCTAGAGATTCCTAGAGAAAACACTTCTTCAAGTATTTGTAGGTGTTCTAGCATAATTCTATGGTCAACTTCTGGAAGATGGTGACCATACAGTTGTGCTGGAGGATCTAGAGATTCCTAGAGAGATGTTCCCTCAGGTTAAAAATAAACAATGTTTTTTTATTTGCATTTTTTTCCCACTTTCACAGGGGTCTTATGCCCCTAACCGCAGCAAATGTGAAGGGCCCACTTCACTTCTCATGACCTGGTTTTATACCATCTGACACTTGGAGACAGGGAAGGTTAAGCCTGGGACCTCACCTCATTGGCTTTTTCTGTCCAAAAGTGGATTTTCCTGTGACTCTGAGAAATCTGGGAAATAGTCACATTAACTGATTTAGAGGAAATGGTGGGGAAAAATTAACTCAGCCTCATCTTGGTTATGAACTCAGGTCCAGAGGAAACATAATTTGTGAGAAGCCAGAGCCAGAGAAGGATGATACGGGACGGAATCATGAAGAGGATGAAGTAAAGTACTCAGTTTCCTGTAAAAAACAAAATAATTGCTCGCTCACAGAGGAGTACCAACGAACCGACATGATTCTAAAAGTTTTCCATGGAGCTGTATATGAAAGCCACACACACACCTTCTTGATCAAAGATATATGTAAGTTTAATTTAGTAAAGGCTGGGAAAGAAAGAAGTAATGAAACCCTTGTTCAGGAAAGGGTTTCTTCATTCATCTACAATATTTGGTATTAGCACTAGAGGGCAGCATAAGATCTCCTATCAGCTTCAGTTCCTCTGCAGTTCTTCCAATAAGAATTCTCTCTCTCAAATCAATGTTTCAGAACATTAGGCAAATTATATTTTAAAATTTGAATAATTGTAAGAAATTACCAAATCAGTAACAGGATGTCTAGTAATCATATCTGAGTAATATATCTATAGTTTTTTGTGGGTTTTTCAGGCTATGTGGCCATGTTCTAGAAAAGTTTATTCCTGGTGTTTTGCTTCAGCTTCACCATTCCCTGAAGATGCCAGCCACAGATGCAGGCAAAACATCAGGAATAAACTCTTCTAGAACATGGACACATAGCCCAAAAAACCCACAAAAAAACTATGGATACCAGCCATAAAATCCATCAATTTCACAATATATCGATATCTTCATAGACTGATTGACAATTTTGCTGTCATTGTTGTATGTCTTCAAGTTGTTTCCAATTGATGAACCTATCACAGGGTTTTCTTGGCATATTTATTCAGAGGGGGTTTTCCATTGCCATCTTCTGTGGCTGAGAGAGTGTGACTTGCCCAAGATCACCCAGCGGGATTTGAGCCCTGCTCTCCAGGGTCATAGTCTAGCACTCAAACCACTACAGCACACTAGCTCATAGGCTAGTTCATTTCTTGTAATAGATTTCCCCCCTTTTTGATCATACATTTATAAAAGTGAAAGCATAGTAAAATGCCAGGCATACTCCACTTCTCTTATACAGAATATTCAAATCAGTTGGAATAGTCAATTTTATCTGCATTATTATTTAACGTAGAACCCCCGCTTCCTTTCAGAAAAAGCTGATGTAAAGCCAGATCTAGTGTAATGCAAAAGCCAGCAAGGCACAATAATTTAATGTGAGTCCTTATGCAATAGCACACTGATTTATATAACACTACATGGTTATAACACTATTTAACTGCCATTGCTGCCTCCATGGGGGTTTCTGGGGTTTGTAGTTTAGTGAGGCATAAGAGCTCTCTGGCTGAGAATTCTAAATGCCTATCCCTAAACTGCAAATCCCAGAATTCAACTGGAGGCATCTATAGATGTTAAAGTAGAAAAATAGTGCTGTTACAGAGTACCGTGATATTGTCCAGTGACAAATAGACTGCTGCTTTAGAGGGAGAGGACGATATAGCTGCTCTCAGCAACATCTCAAGATGTAGTAGGTCGTATAATCAGTTTTGCTGATCCCTTGTGTTAAATGGGCAAGACTTTCCTTTCCTCTGTTTCACAACATTATGAAGAGTTTTTTTTACTGCCTAAATCTCAGCATTAGTAGACCTATGAAATCCAGTGCTAAATGGTAAATCAATACTTAAGTAAATCCCATTGATTCAATAAAGTTGGTTTAGCACTTCGACTGGAAAACAAATGGCCCTCCAAGTGTTGTTGGACTACAAATTCCAGCAGCCCTAAACCAGCACAGCTAATGTTGGGAGTTACAGTACTAACAAAATGTGAAGGGCTGCACTTTGTCCCCACCTCCCCCATCATTTAGGCTGTACTGAGTAGACCTGCACATGCACATGCACAAGTGCACACACATACTGATTCTTCTATAGTGAGGTAACCTATCAACCCTAAAATACATTCCTCAGCTACTGAATATTATTAATACCAATGAGATTCAGCGCAACAGAATTACTTTGGTGTGTATATAGTAAAACTGATGGTTATTTAATTTGCTTTCACAGTAAAGCCTGATACTACTGAATGCTGGATTAACCAAGCTGGCCTATTGACATGGAAACCACCAAAAACCTGGAGCACTCCTCATAGTTATTATGGACTAAGATACCAGATCAAAACTGTTCGAAATAAAAAAAATGTACAGGTAATCATTGCATGATGTGCTTTCTTTTAAGATACGTTGATGCATCATTCAGAGGGAATGTTAGTGTTAATATGTTTCAGCATAAAAAGGCATAAAGGCATCCAAAGGCACAATTGCACGATTGGTTTATAGCATCATGATTTTTAAAATTGTTTTTAACAATGTTATTGTAAAGTTCTAAAATGATTTTATCTATGAGCTGCCTTGAGTCCATTTCTGGGAGAAAGACAGTGAATGAATGAATGAATGAATGAATGAATGAATTTAGCATTCATGGGTACCATTCTGCTTCTTTGGATGAATTATACACTTTCTGTCAAAGGTAGATGCTGAATAGGAGCTATAAATGGAGAGGAACTATGGGAATGAGGATAACTGATGGACTCACTAGATGATCTTTTGGCTTATTCAGGATATAAGCATTTTTGTTTATTTTTCTCTGTTTTTTAATGTTTGTTTTGTTTACTTGATTAGTGTGGTTTTTTGATTCTCTTCTAACCTTTTGCATTCTAAATGCCACTGGGATGCTTACAAATCATGATATCAATATTCATTATATTTTAAAGTGACATTTAGCCCTTGCCTCTCCTTTAAGGGGTTGAAGACATCATACCTGGCTCTCCTCTTCCCCCACTTTATATAGTATATTCATGTATATACTATAGGTCATGCTGAGGGAGCATCACTCATCCAAGATCATGCAGTGGATTTCATAAATCTAATCTGCACTGCATGAAGTTCGCTACTGCTTTAACTGCCATAGCTCAGTGCTATGGAATTTTGGGATTTGGAGTTTTGTATTTAGCCTTTTCTGTCAGAGAGCTCTGGTGCCTCAACAAACTACATATCCCATGAGTCCATAGCATTGAGCCATGGCAGTAAAAATGGTTTCAAACTGCATTTCTGTAATGCAAATTAAATCATAATTTAGTGGGACTTGGCTGTGGATCTTCCAGCTCCAACGCTCTAACCACAAACACAGACACAGCCATTGTTTCTTGCATCCCCAGTATTGTAAGTAGAGGTACCTTGCATCTCAATATAGCAAGCATAGATCACTGTGGTCTTTCTTATTTCCCAATAATAATGATGGCACCATCATCAGCCCTTTCATTAGCACCATCACTGGGACCATCATTGGCCACTTTTAGGTGCCAAGTTAAAACATGGCTTTTTATTACAGCCTTTCAGACTTAATCTTTTACTTATTCAAGTGTACACATTTGAACTGTATCCAAAGGAATCTTGCACCACCTTTGAGACTGTGTGAAAGATGTTGTCGCATAAGCCTTCATGGACTACCAGATCTACAAAAGCTTATGCTACAATGTATTTTGCTCAGTTAGTGCTACAAGATCCCTTTGCATAGTGATATTCCACAGTAACAGAGCTATGTCTCTGAATGTTAACCCCACAGAAAGCACGTTTTAATGGTTTGAGCCGTTTCTGTTGTTTTAACCTGATGATGCACTTAACATCCTTTATCCTATTTAAATTATTCTGTTGTTTTTCTCTGGAATTGTTTTAAACTGTTTATAGAGTTTGAATTGTGCGCTGGCTTGAGAACTCGTATTAAAGGGTAGGATAGAAATATTGTAATTATTAAAAACATATATACCTCAAGTTTTCTGACCCAAATCAAATCCACTGTTTTCACTGAATATGCTAAAGGTGGGGACATGGTAAGCAGGAGGATGTGGGTCCATCCACATGCAATAAACTGTTTTTTCTCAAATATACTTTATATAAACTTTATGCATGTATTGTGCTTTTATTTTCAGATATATGAAGTGACTAATGATGCACTAAATCAAACTGGAGATCTTCTAGCCTACTACAGGAAAGAGTGTCAATATGGATGTTGTTGTATTCGATCCAGGGATCGCTATCACAAAAATTCTGCTTGGAGCGACTGGTCTGAGCAGTGCAGGTATGACTAAATATACCATTGATTTCAGCATCAGATAGTACTTATTTCAGATTTTTCTAGTGCCCTGTGCCCTAGAGCTGTGGGTCAGATTCGGACAAATTCCAAATCTCTAAAGTAATGAGGAGGAATTGAAAAAGGTTCAGATATATAAATTATAGCAGGAAAGAACAGGAAACCTGACCTCATGCCACAAGTTACATTAAGTGTCCTCCATGAAATGGCCTGAAATTGTGTACAGTTATTGGAAAAAGTTTGATATACCAAGGATTTCACAGCTTGATGTGAACAGTTTTTGCATGTTACTGTCAATCCAAATTAAGCAACACAACATATGCTTTACTACTAATCTGAAATAATTTTAGGCAGAGCAAGCTTCCTTGTGTACAGTATTTTAGTTCCACTAAACCTTATGGTGCATTCTTGCCTCTCCTGTGTACATTCCACCTATGCACAATTATTCTATGACTGATTGAATGAGTGAATTATATCATAGCGAAACCATTTTAGGGTCAAAATTTCTACAGTGATATGAATGGCATTTACTTGATAATGTTTGGATATATCTTCGTGCCCCATCTCATGCTCTCTTGCAATTTGAATAAAATTTAATTGTACTCAGCCTACCACAGTGCAAAGTGCATAGTGCTCAGTTTCTGTTCACCTTGTAAGAACAATGCCAGGTAATATCCCCTTTCTCAACATTTTTCCTTCAAAGCAGAGAAGGGGAAGGCAGGGCATGTCAATTATCTATAACTTTCTGAAAAGTAAGCCTTGCAAATCCTGTATTGGTAGAACAATTGTACTTAACCAGGGTCTAGAGTGCTTAAATTGAATATAACTGAGCTGGTTGAATTGAGGTCATATAAATCAAGATTATAATCTGTAAAGATTAAAGCCACAGTTCTTTATCACATACTAAACTACAGAACCACCTTAATGTAGCTAAGTAGTGTCTCCCAGCCCAATCCCCCCATCTCCATTTAATGGGTAGCAGCAACTGTGAACCACAAGGGTCTGATCCTCTATTGATCAAGAAGCACCTGGCTGACTATCATACCCTCCCTCATGCATGCAATCTCTGATGTGAATCAAAATTAGGGTGTTTGTTGCAATTCTCCTGCACACAAAAGATGCTCATAGGAAGGTGAAGGGGGAAAATATCAGTCTGTGACTTCCCAAACAACATGGGAAGAGACTCCTGTTGTTCACAAAGGTTTCTGGCCAAGAAGTGGGGATTGGGGAACTTTCACATTCCCTGTATTTCACTAAACTAGTGAATACAAAGGGACTGCGAATATGAACCAGTCTCAGATACTTAGCTACTGTGGCTAGTTCTGGGCATAACTCAAAGCCATGGATAACACATACAAGCAATAAGGGATGACAGACATGCCAGATATGTATGCAATGGCAATTTCATATTTTAAATATATCTTTATTTTCCTTTAATGTTTCATTTTACTTTTCAGAGATGATTCTCACAAGAATGACAAACCACACATCCATGAGCATATTGCAAATATAGAACCATGCAACTGTCAGGAGAACTGAGATTGAAAGGCTGCTGGACAAGTGCAGTTTACTGTTGTACTTGTTATTTATCCTTTATACTTGAATATGAATCATACCTCAAGAATTTCTATTCTTAAAAAAAGCTAGCACAGTTTGAAAAACAATGCATTCCTTGATATCTTTATACAATTTGGCTGATTGTTATGGATGTAAAGGCATGACAATTTCTAATCCACAGAAATATTAAGAGTACATTGTGTCGAAATCAGTGATACTTTCCCAAGAAAAAAATTAAAGTTTCTTGCATTCAGGGATTCTGAACCAACTAATTTATTATAAATATACTGACAAGAACAATGCCAATAATTCATAAGCTAGCTTACTATAACCATGTTGTTGTTGTTGTTGTTGTTGTTGTTATATTAGTGCTGTTAGTATTTATTATGAAAAGGAAAAGGAAAAGAAAAACTAAATTCCAAAGAGCCATAGTGTGATGGTGAAAGAAGCACACAGGAACGTAGACATGCTAAAAGATTATATAATGACAGTTAACTTATCCTAATATGCAAAGTGTTTTGGTTCATACTCCATTTAAAATTATCACTCCCATGTTTAGCTGGGAGATCAGGTACACTTACAAATTTTAACATCTCTCCAACTAGCAGTGTGTTTCTCCCTACCTCTCTGCAGGATGGATATCTAACATCTGTCAGTCTCATCTAATTTTTGGAATGTACCTACCAGTTTATCACAATGTGAGATCATACAGTGTATAGATCATGAAGCAAGAATATTGTGTTCAGAAAGTGAACACACACTCCGATTGTGTATGAAAATGTCAGTCTTAATTGATGTAATTTGAATCAGTGTTTTATTATTGCGGATGAATCAGTGTTTTATTATTGTGGATGATATTTATTTGGCATAGTCACTAAATGAAGTTTACATGTTTAGAAACAATATACCATCACTACTGGATACTATGAATTAAAATCTTTACTTATTTCATTCTCACAAGCAAGAACAAATAATTTCAAAGGTTTTTTAAAGATAGATTACAAGAATTTTGTGCTTCATACACACACACACACACACATTTCAGGACATTTATACAAAAAGTGTTTCTGGAAAAATGTGAAAAATAAATTTTACCCACAAGACTGTGTGCATCTGGTTATAAATTATTGGTCTTATGAAGAATTAATTTTGTTTAAAAACATTACATTTTTATTGAGCCAGAAACTACAATCTTCCTCATCTTTTTCCAAGCACCACTCACAGCTTATGTGTATTAGGTGTCAGAGATTGGAAATACTACTTTTTGGGACAATAGCTACCACCCGCCCCATTCCAGTATGGCTATATTGACTCTTCTAATCTATAAGCAAAGGAAGGGAAACCCTTCTTTTATTCATGTACAATAACAAAAGTAAAATGTTATTTTAGAGGAAATTATCACAATATTTCTGAGAAACATGTATGAGACTAGAACAGTCTTTTTCTGTATCCTTCAATGTAGTTCATTTGCTTTTATTAAAATGAAATAATGTTCAGTTAATTCCTTCATAATAATATTTTTCTATTCTTATATCTATTATGAAACTGTTTTAAAGAATTAAACATGGAACTATAAATTTTGAACTTGCTCATACTGTATGTGTCTTTTTCTTAAAAAAACACCCTATTTTTATGATAAAATGCTATTTGAAATGACATCTTAATAAAAGAAATTAGTGTTATTAATTTTATGCAAAGGGTTGTCCATTCTTCCAAATGGAAATTAAATGAATGACCTCCTAATGGAGGGAATATCTGCATCAGTATCTGCTTGTCCGTCAAAGAGATTATCCACACAAACTTTCTAACAACTTTTATTTTTATGTGTTTTAGCCCCTTTTGGCTGTGATAGCAAGCCCAATAGTGAACCCAAGTTTTAAAAGTGTCTTTTGAAAACAATCAACAACAACCATCCTTTATAATGAGATGGAAAGGCAGGCCTCCAGATGTTTTGAGCCCCAAATGTCCCAGATATCAAAGTAAAGACACTTGTAGTACAAAATATCTGTTGAACCAATCCCCACCTCTGCTGCTGCAAGAAAAGAAAAGCAAAGCAAAAGGCAATAGCTGCCACACTACTGTCACATAAAATCACCAACAAAACAAGACTAGATGTAATATCATTCATTTCTTATGATTGGGCAGTTTTGGAGCATGGCATTTGGAGACAGTGGCATCAATCAGTTTGGCATGACCCAGTGTGGTAATTCATGGTGTCACACACCTCCATTGACCTCCTCCCATACCACACCATACAGAATCCTTAGTAATGTTTTTTATATTTATGTTACTCATAAATCATAATTTCTGTATATTACTGATTGCAATAGTATTGGTTGTGATATAAACAACTGGCAAAATTAAAATTAAGCCTTTAAATTACAATATCACATGCATTGCGTAAATGCGTTGGTTGAAGTGAAAATTTGATGTTTTTAAAGAAAAAATATTTTTAAATCATTATTATTATTTTTAAAAAGTATACAATTTAAAAACTGGTGCCTCTCCTTTCTCCTCCCACTAAGCCTCACCCCACTCACATGATCTCTTCAGCATTTTAAAGAGACACAGGTGAATGGCACAGCCTCTTTCTGTCCAAAGCCAGATATATGAGGAGGAGTGGTGTCACACACACCCCTTAGGGCAGGGGTCGGCAACCCCCGGCCCACGGGCCTGATGCAGCCCACAGAGGTGGCAGGACCGGCCCCAGCCTGGTCCTGCTGCTGCTGCCGCCGCCTCCTCCTCCTCCTCCTCCTCTGCCCCAGGCCGCACAGCCCTCCACCTCCTCCACTGCGCAGAGGAGGAAGAGGAGGGCCGCGCAGCCTGGGGCAGAGGAGGCAAAGGGGAAAGCCCCACACCGACATCCCTGCCTCCCCGCGCCACCCCGTGCTGCCCTCCCTACCTCCCAGCGCCGCCCACCTCCTCCGCCACCGCCGCCCCCTCTGCCCCAGGCAGCATGGAGGAGGCAAAGATGGAGGCAGAGCGCCACCTGCGCGTGCATGCGCCATCCTCCCCGCGGCCTCCTCCCTCCTTCCGGGCCCTGTCAGAGGCCCAAGCCTCTGAAGGAGCCAGGCAGGAGTGCGGGGGATGCCCACGAATGCGGGCTCCCTCCTCCCTCCTGCCTGGCCCCCTCAGAGGCCCAAGCCTCTGAAGGAGCCAGGCAGGAGCGCGGGGGATGCCCACGAATGCGGGGATCGTGGGTGGCCTCCTCTGCCCTTAAAAAAGTCCTACATTTGAAAATTATGTCCTACATTTGTATTGGAGGTCCTGGGTTATGGCAACCCTAAGGAGGGGGGAAGAGAAGAAGGAAGAGGAGGAGAAGGAAGAGGAGGAGGGAGGAAGAGGAGGAAGAGGAGAAGGAAGAGGATGAGGGGGAGGAGAAGAAGGAAGAGGAGGAGGAGGAAGAGGAGGAGGGGGAGCAGGAGGAGGAGGAGGAAGAGATGGAGGGGGAGCAGAAGGAGGAGGTGGTGAGTGGCCAGAGGCCTCAAGGTTTTTTTAAATTTTATTTTGTGTGCTTTAA
>NC_056523.1:113689816-113706200 GCF_019175285.1 Sceloporus undulatus | reverse complement strand
GTGCTAACAAGTCTCCCTTGTTTTGACAGTGATAGTGTGTGGTGGTGATGATGATGATGATGATGATGATGATGATGATGATGATGATGATGATGATGATGATATGAGTCAGCTTCAGAGGCATGCACGCATTGTTTCTGAAGCCAAGAGAGTGTGACTTTCCAAAGTGCCTTTTCTGTGTGTTTTTGGTTCTTTAATGGTGATATTGATATCAGCAAGCCTCTGAGGCACGGCCAATGTAAATTGCTGTGATTTTTACAAACTCATGCACAGTGAAGAAAAAACAAAATCCCTTGACCAAGTACACACTTCTGAGAAGTACACTTGGTGCAAGAACGGTGAAACCACCTTGACATGTTCAATATGCATAGCCATGTTAAACCATGCTAAGTGTTAAACCCAAGGGGTTTGGTTATGAAATAAGCCTCTGAAATATGCAAGAGGCCACGTTAAGTAAAGCCATGTGAAATGCACAAATGTGCTGTTGTGTGTGTTTTGGAATGCAGGTTGGGGGTGTTTGGCCAGAAAGGTACCTAGAAGGAGAGGGCGGGCACACGCCTACTCCTCCCCGCGGGGCTTTGGAAGAAGCTCCGCCCCCGGTGTGCGGCTCCACCCTCGGATGGTGGAAGCTCCGCCCTAGCATGCAGCCCCGCCCCCGGAGAGTGGAAGCTCTACCCCCCGGCTTCGGCCCCCCGAGTTGTCTGAGGGACAGCAACCCGGCCCCCAGCTCAAAAAGGTTGCCTACCCCTGCCTTAGGGTGTCACCTGGTGTGGTTTGCACCCCCTAGTGATGGCACTGTTTGGAGAAGGAGGATTAAAACTTTGTCCCTGCTGAGATCCTTTCTTCCTTCCATTACATATGCCTAATTCAGGAGAAAGGGGCTGATTCAGATTGGGATGACCATAGGAGCAAAGCATATGAGCTAATGCAAGTCAAATGATATTACTGACAAATCTTAAATTATTGGTGTTCCTTCCTCCAGTTTTTACACATTTCATTTTTGAGCTTAATCCATCTTTTTTCATGATATGTTCTGCAGCTAGGTTAAAGAAGGTGGCAAAACACAACCTTGTCTGACCCCCTTGCCAATTGAAAGCCATTCTATTTCTCCATATTCTGTCCTAACAGTGACGTCCTGAGTATAGGAGTCTGAGCTGATGGGCCAGTTAATCTAAGTCCGTGCTTTCCTGGCCCAGGTGCCCACCTGGTTTGGTCCTTGGGTCGCCATGGGACAGGCAAGTGTTCACACACCCATCCCCATGATGACCTGGGGACCAGGACCAGCACACAGCTACTTACCTTGCTCAGTCCAACTGAGAAGCCTCCCAGTTGCCATGTTTGATGTGGAAACAGGGTGCCTGGTTGCAGCCATGTTGCCAGGTTCCCCGTTTCCATATCAGATGCAATGGCTGGGCAGCTTCTCAGCTGGATCAACAGCTGGCAAGGTAAGGAATATGGGAGGAGGCTATCTGAACAAACAGGTTTTGCTGTGGAATTTCTTTAAAACTCTGTGCAAAACCAGAAGTTAATTACTTCGAGGCAAAGGCTCTACCCTGGGGTCAAACTGGATCCTCTGGACATGTCTGGACAAGCAGGATTGGGCCTGATCCTGCCACAGGACTTTTGGCCTAATCTAGACAACACAAGGCCAGAGAGAAGCCAGGCCTTTTAGCCTATGTGGATGACCCCTAGGTTATGCATCAGGACAATAAAATGTTGTGGCACACTCATTTAGAATCATAGAATCATAGAGTTGGAAGAGACCACAAGGGCCATCCATCCAACCCCCCTGCCATGCAGGAACTCTCAATCAAAGCATCCCCGACAGATGGCCATCCAGCCTCTGCTTAAAGGCCTCCAAGGAGGGAGACTCCACTACACTCCGAGGGAGTGTGTTCCACTGTCAAACAGCCCTTACTGTCAGGAAGTTCCTCCTAATGTTGAGGTGGAATCTCTTTTCCTGGAGCTTGCATCCATTGTTCTGGGTCCTGTTCTCTGGAGCAGCACAAAACAAGCTTGCTCCCTCCTCAATATGACATCCTTTCAAATATTTAAACAGGGCTATCATATCACCTCTTAACCTTCTCTTCTCTAGGCTAAACATCCCCAGCTCCCTAACTCGTTCCTCATAGGACATGGTTTCCAGACCTTTCACCATTTGAATAGCCCTCCTTTAGACACGCTCCAGTTTCTCAACATCCTTTTTGAATTGTAGTGTCCAGAATTGGATACAGTATTCCAGGTGAGCCTGACCAAAGCAGAATAGAGTGGCACTATTACTTTCCTTGATCTAGACACTGTACTTCTATTGATGCAGACTGAAATTGCATTGGCCTTTTTTAGTGCTGCATCACATTGTTGACTCATGTTCAACTAGTGGTTTACTTGGACTCCTAGATCCTTTTCACATGTAGTCTCCTTAAGCCAGGTGTCCCCATCCTATATCTATGCATTTCATTTTTTTTGCCCTAAGTGCAGTACTTTACATTTTTCTGTGTTGAGTATAATTTTGTTAGCTTTGGCCGCCCAGCTTTCTAGTTTATTCAGGTCATTTTGAATTTTGATCCTGTCCTCTGGGGTGTTAGCTACTCCTCCTAATTTGGTGTCATCTGCAAATTTGATAAGTATGCCCCACTCATTTCTTTTAGAGTAATCCATAGTTTTTCATTATTTACACCAATGGTTTCCAAACTTTGGTCCTCCACGTATTTTGGACTTCAGCTTCCAGAATTCCTGATTATTGGACAATCTAGCTAGAGATTCTAGGAGTTGAAGTCCAAAACACCTGGAGAACGAAGGCTTAAGATACACAGTCAAAACCTTTGTTATAATCTGTGAAGTACATGACGATTTACTTCTGAAATTCTTTGGTATATTCCATGATCCAAAAGCATTCCTGTTCTTGGTTTATATTTCCCTTTGATTTCACAGATCTTGAGCAAGACATCTCTTATTCTATCTTTTTTGTTGTTCTCTTCTATTTCTCTGCATTGATTGTTACAGTACCTCTCTTTGTCCTTACACACAAGTCTCTGGACAGTTGCATTCAGGATTTTGACCTTATATCTGTCACCACTAATATTTTTCATTTATAAAATATCTTGCTCTGTATTTTGGCTGTTGTTAAAACCACCTACATCTGGCTCTGACAACCATAGCCAATGAGTGACCAAATAAAAGTCTAGAAATAGCTGAAATGGTCAAACCAAAAGATGAAAACCTTCTTTAGGTTTTTATGTAGGAAGTACTGTTCCACATCTGCCTGGCTAACAAGTTCCCAGGTTCACAAGCCTGCTTGGAAAGACAAGTGTGCACTCCATCAGCCATTATGAAAGAGATAAATGCTACCATTAATTAGAATGTGTGTATATCTAGCAAGGCTAGATAATAATCTCTTAGGAGCACACTCATAATTGAACCTTAACTCAATGATGTAATAAACTGCCATCCTCTATAATGATTGTGAACTGGAAAAATGTGGAAGAAACTGGATGATCCAGACAATCCAGTTTGTAAAGAAAAGAAATTAATAGCAGGAAAGGGGGAAAGGAGTTTTGAAGGAAGGTGTTCCTCAACATTCCATATGAATATGTTTTGACAATGTGACCAGCTTTCATTTACCTGCCTCATATCATGTGCTATCATTCAAGTTGCTATAATTTTGGCCCCTGAAACAGATTATTCACTGAGCTCTGCCCCCAGTTGTTCTGAAGATATTTCTGCTATTTCTAGCTCTCATGTTCTGCATTTATGTACATGCCTGCTTTCTATATAGAGTAACAGAACAGAAAGGACAATGGCTGGAAATGGATGGTACCAGCAAAGTATCTTCCTAACAGGTTTTAGTAGCTCTGAGAGGCCACTCTGGGAGTTGATGAACTCTTGTAGATCCATCCAAGCCTCCGGTTTAGGAGATTATCACACAGAGGGGAAGGACAAAGTGGATTGCTCCCATGCTTATCCTGTCCCATTTGCACAGCCAGGGCAAAGATTATCACACGCCCTGCACTTTTCTCATTCTTTTCCCATTGGTGAACTGTAATGGACTTGTCATTTGGTATTAATGGAAACTCCTGTTAATACCAAATGACAGGTGTCCATTACACTTCACTGATGGGAGAAGAATGAGAAAAGCACGGGGTGTATGATACTTTGCCCCGATCATGCGAACGGGATGGAATAAGGATGGGAGTAGGGATGTAAAGAATATTCTCCAAAAATCGAAAATTAGTAGAAATATGTCTAATTTGAAAATTTCGAAAGCATTTTATAGAGAAGAAATTCTGATCACTTCTCGATCATGAGTAAGAATTTTGATTTTTAATCATTTCCAAATGAAGAGAAGAGAAGAAACTTTCAGCTGACAAATTCAACCTACAGGATTTGGGTACAGTGCGCCCGCGCCATACGCGGGCGCACCATACGCGGCCTTGAGCATACGCGCTCAAGCCGCGGGGCACGCGCGGGGTAGAAGGGGCGGCGCGTCCCATTGCGCCCCGCATGTGCATGCACCGCCGCGCCACTGCGCACGAGCCCCATTGTTTCCAATGGGGCTCGAGCATAGGCAGAATTCGCCTTACGTGGAGGAATCCGGAACAGATCCCCCACGTAAGGCGAGGACGGACTGTATTTTGCGTAAGAAATGCTACCATCCATCCTGGGTTTTACCAGAGGCTATTTCCTTTGTTAGGGTGATTTCCCCCCCCCCCATCTTTTCTCACTCACAGCTTTACTTTGAAAAACAAAAGAGAACAAAAGGGAAGGCATTTTATGTGTTGGTGGTAGATAAGACATTCTGCCCTTTATGCCATGCTCTTTTTGGATGCATCATACACTCTATTCAGGATATTTTAACTCTCCTTGCCATATCTATATAAATGCAAAAATAAAACGTAGGTTTGCCTTAGCATCACCTTGAGAGGCTGGAGAGATGTTGTCATGCCCTGCCTCTGAGGCTGAGAAATGTGCACTCTCCTTGCCAATTTTATTATTATTATTATTATTATTATTGCATGACCTTAGCTCAACATGGGAGAAAAGTGCTGGTCATGCCCTGCCTCTGAGGCTGAGAGAGTGTGACCCTCACAAAAGAGAAGAAGGGGCAGGGTGGGGTGCAATGGCAGGAATTCTGCCATGATGGATAAAACCTAGCATTCGAAGGGATTCCAAGAGGTCATCCAACCCCCCCTTCTACCATGAAGGAATACCTAGGAGTTGGAGTTGAAGCTGAGAGCAAGTGACTTCCCCAAAGTCAGCCAGTGAATTTCTATGGTGAACTGGGAGGCTAGAATCCTGATCCCAGCTCAGCCATGTAAATCCACAGGGTGACACTGAGTAAGTCACACTCTCTCATTCATGGATATTCTGCTCTCTCCTTGCCAATTATTATTATTATTATTATTATTGCATGAGCTTAGCATCACCATGGGAGAGGTGCAGAGTTGGAGTTGAAGCTGAGAGCAAGTGACTTGCCTAAGGTCAGCCATTCCCTTCTCCTTTTGTCTCTAGTCTCTTTAGATTGGAAGCCTGAGGGCAGGGAAATGTCTAACAGTTTGTAAGCTGCTCTGATAGCCTTTTGGCTGAAGAGCTGGGCATAAATTATTATTATTATTATTATTATTATTACATAACTTGGCATCCCTGGGAGGGTGCAGAGTTGGAGTTGAAGCTGAGGAGCAAGTGACTTGCCCAAGGTCAGCCAGTGATTTCTAGGGTGAACTGGGAGGCTAGATCCTGATCCCAGCTCAGCCATGTAATCCACAGGGTGACATGGGTAAGTCACACTCTCTCACTCATGGATATTCTGCACTCTCCTTGCCAATTTTATTCTTATTATTTTATTATTATTATTATTATTATTATTATTATTGCATGACCTTGGCATCACCATGGGAGAGGTGCAGAGTTGGATCCCATGTATTCCTTCATAGCAGAGGGGGGTTGGACTGGATGGTCCTTGAGAGTCCCCTCAATTCTAGGATTTCTTGTTGGGCTTCACAGTTTATTTGTTGAGACTGGGCTTTTTTCCCCCTTTTGTGTGTGTGCCTTCAGCTTTTTTAAAGCATGTTCTTTAAACATCTGCCAAACTTCCTTTTGACATGGCAATTGAGTTTGAAATGCAAAGTAATTAGCGTAATTATTTGACTTGTCTTTTATTGTCATTCGAGAAATCTGTGAAAAATATTTCGCTAGCTGCTGGAAGGGAGAGAAGAAATCACCTTTTGAAAGGGGGTTTTGTGGAACAAATATTTTTTAAAGAAATTCTCCTCATGTTCTCAATGAACGAGAAGAAAAACATGGGTTTCTCCAATCACTAGATGGGAACAATCTGCTTTGCTCTTGTCCTTACCCTCAGTGTGATAATCTCCATGATCTCTGATGTCAGTGAACAAGATGGAGGAGATGACAGTGGGCGACCCAAATCAGCTAAAGGTTGGTGTTATACTTTGTCAGATCAAGGTACGCTCTTCCTCAAAGATCAGCCAGTTAGAAGGTGCATAGTTAGTGGAGCTAGCATGACACAGAACCCACTTTTATTTAAATGTGCCAGGGTTATTGTTCAGTCATTTTGAAGTGGGCATTTTTCATATATATCTAAGTGAAACAAAACAAAACAAAATCTTGGCTCAAATCATGTGCTTTTTCCTCACCCTTGCATGTAAGCTAGTTTCTTACAAATACAGAAAATGGAACAAAAATATCCTTTTCTCATTCTTAGCATCTTATTGCCTTCCTCTGTTTCATTCTGCCTGACTTTTTCATAAGTAAATGCATGAAACTAACAGTATACCTTTGAACATCTTATGACGAAGTTCTACATGTGCCATGTAACCATGGAAAGATTTTACACAATGCTTATTCTTCATTTAGTTGTTTCATCTTTCAACTTAAACACTAATTACAACTGCAAGATGAATGCAGCATGTTTATGCAACTCATGAGAGGCTACACAAAAGAATTCAATCCAGTCTATGGTATTTATGTTGTGACATACAATTATAAATGCATACTTTGCTTAGCAAGAGTGTAAGTGAAATATTAATGGGTTTTCTTGAAAAAAATAAGATGAATTGCAATGTTTCTAGAAATCTGTGCTTAACGTATAATCAATAAAACTAAATGGGAAAATATATGGCTGGATTCCAAAACAGTTCACACTAACATTAATTCAGCAACTCCTGGGGTATGCCCTGTACTTTTTTTTTACACCACAGTCCATCTTTTCTCATAGTATGGTGTACTGGAGGACCCCTTCAAATATGGGTTACAAAACACCACTTCTAACACAAGCCACTGCATCCTCCAAAGAACTCGTGGCCAAGAAAATGTTGGCATATTTGTAGTCCATATTGTGACATTGTAAACTGTGTTAATCTGAAGGTCATCACAATTTTACATTCTTTTCATCTCTCAAGGGAGATGGGAGGAGGGAATATTTGAAGAGAATTTACTGGCAGGTGGGAGAGAAAATGTTCACATTGCATGTATCTGATGATTTGATGTATGTTAGAGTGGGATTCCTTGTACACACCAATGTGGGAGGCCCTTGATGCAAAGTACACATTATGTACATTAGTAGGCATGTGAAACTCAGCATTAGTAGTAGTGATGATACTACTAGTCAACATATTAGTAGGTACTAAAGAAATATAATTTCTAAAAGCACATCTCATCATAAATTTCTAGTGATGAAAATGTGAGAAAAAATAGATTCTTGGTAGAGGATTTTAGCAGAAGGTGCAGCCATTAAGGATTATCATTCCTAATTAGAGTACCTGTCAAGAACTGCTGTTTCCCACAGCAGTTCAGTGAACCAGTCTTCTGTGTTCCAAACAGTTACACTTTATTCTAGTAACCACAGTTATTAGCAGGAAGATGTCTACAGATAGAACTGGTATCATTTCCATACACCAGCCTAATATTCTCTTTATCCCACCCTACAGTTTTGTTGGCTTTTTTACCATTTGCGATGCAGTGGCTCAGCGGTTAAGACACCAACTATATGTGGGACATCCTAGTCCTAGGCATGATATATGGTCTATGAGGACCAACAACTTACCTACAGCGACGGGATGTCCCCATATACCATATGAGACACCTTACAAGGCTGTTATATTAGTTTTACATGTCCACTGAGGAAGACGCTTCAGTCGAAACGCGTTTGGTCTATGTTTTGTATCTTTTAACTGTAATGGGCACACTGTGTTATCCCTCTTAATTTGGTCTTTATTGTGCACTGGTATTTCGTGTGCTTAATACCTTCTCATGGGATTTGCAGTTTCCCAGCCCAATACTGACTGGTTATTTTAGCCTTGTGTGTGTTAGGGCGTGGCTCACAGGCCAGAACAAGCCTTTTTGTATTCAGTATATTATATACTCTTCACTTTGCAAATCTTTTTTTAAAAAAAAAATACCTTTGTAGCATTTGAGTGCAACACATTGTCTTAATAAAATTGTTGAGTGTTCTATGTTTATCCCCCCTAAACTTTTTGTCCATTCATCCATTTGTTCTAGTTTAGGGCATCACCTCGAAGTTCTTTCAGAGCCCTTTCTAATAATTAACTGAGTAAAACAAGGTTGTGTTCTTGCTCCAACTCTATTTACAGTCTTTTTCAGCATGATGCTCCAAAGGGCTACGGCAGATCTCGAAGAAGACGGCATTTATATACGCTACGGTACTGATGGTAGCTTGTTTAATTTAAGCCATCTGAGGGCTCACGCCAAGACTCTAAACTATCTAGTCCGTGAGCTGCTTTTTGCTGACGATGCTACCCTTGTTGTCCATACGGAAGCAGCTCTGCAGCGCCTAACATCTTGTTTTGCTACAGCTGCAGAACTCTTTGGGCTGGAAGTCAGCCTGAAGAAAAGGGAAGTTCTCTACCAGCCTGCACCACAGGAAGAACATTACTATCCCCACATCACTGTAGGCACATCTGTGCTTAAGTCCATCCAGCAGTTCACCTACCTGGGAAGTATCATCTCCTCAGATGCCAAGATTGATAAAGAGATCCATCACAGACTAGCAAAAGCATATAGTGAATTCGGAAGGCTTCACAAAAGAGTCTGGAGTAACAAACACTTGAGGCGAAGCAAAAAAAAAAATCAGTGTGTATAGAGCCATTGTACTGTCTATTCTCCTTCATGGGTCTGAAACATGGGTCACCTATCACCAACACCTATGACTCCTCGAACGCTTTCATCAGTGCTGTTCACGCACATTTCTAAATATACACTGGACTGACTATGTGACAAATGTTGCTGTCCTTGAGCAAGCAGGGATCACCAGCATTGAGGCCATGCTATTGAGGATGCAGCTGCACTGGGCAGGACACGTTTCTAGGATGGAGGACTATTGCCTCCCAAAAATAGTATTCTACGGTGAACTCGCCACGGGTCAGCGTAAGAGGGGTGCCCCAAAGAAGAGATATAAGGACTCCCTTATATCTCAGGCTTGGCCAAATTGATCACCAACAATGGTCTGCCCTGGTCTCGCATTGGGAGGCATGGAGACTCACTATCTGCGATGCTGCAGCCTTTTTTGAATGCTCACATCGTACGAGTCTCGAAGAGAAATGACAATGCAGAAAGAACCACAACTTGGAAACATCACCCAAGGAGACATTCTGCTGTGCTTTCTGCAACCGGATTTGTTTATCTCGGATTGGCCATTTTAGTCATCAACGTGCTTGTAGAAAGCACGGGATGAGTCCTTCCTGAATCTTCATTCACGAAGAAAAGCCAGAGTGAGAGAGAGATACACAAACGCCTAAAGTGATGTGTAATGATACCTTCACACATAACTCCCTATTAGATGGGCTTGATTCATACAATCTTCCATTCTTCAGCCTACTTTTTACAGAGAGAAGTAACAGGCGGAATTCTTGAATCCCACATTATTATTGTTGCTGTTTTAAGGCAATGATATTAAATACAGTGTGGCTATGGTTATTAGTAATTTTAGTAGGATTATTTAGTTACACTTTAATAGTAGAATAATACTTTTTTCTCTTTTTTATTTTTCTTTTAATTAAAGTCAGGATTTGTGGTTATTGTGTATAGTTCCATGTCTTTTTTCTCACATTTTCTCTCTCTCGCTCGCTCTCTTCCTTTCCTTTATTATTTCTTTTTTGTTTGTTTGTTTTCTTTTTTTCCTCACTCCAGTTTCTTTATCTTTGATTGTATATTATTTTGATTCTAAATTAGATTGTTCGTGTTAAAAAATAAAATTAATCTTAAAAAAGATAGTAATCTCATTGTTAAACTGTAGTCTTTGAGAGGCATTCACCTTACGTCTGACTAGAGAGAAATTGCGTACAAATGTCCATTGTTAGAGATAATTCAGATAAATGATATTGTGCTTTAAAGCAAAGAATTGATTGCTACCATAGATATGGAGTGCTATAAGTATGTCCATGAATGCTTTGAGTAAACTCTTGGGCAGAAGAAACCATTGGCTAGATCTGGAAGGAATAAAGGTGTGCCTTCATTAACCATGAAGGTAACAGGACTATTTCTGATTCTTTTCCTAGCAAACTGCTGCTTCTTTTTAGGTAAGCATTGTGGTATGATCTCTAAATCTCCATAGGTAAGGAACACTTTATACGTTCCTCCCCCCGCCCCATCTCATTGAAAGGAAACCATAAGATAATAAGTCTTTGGCAATATATAAGATTTTTCCACTTTGGGACACATACAGTATGTATGTGACTAATATACCACCGTCTGTCTGATGAATTTATCTGTGATTAGGAAAATGAGGGTGCTGAGGTAACATTCTTCATACTGGATCCTGACTTGGTCATACTTCAGGTTGACCTACTGAAGTAAGTAGGAGGCTTACTATAACTGTAGTGTTTATCACACAGGGACAATTGGAAGTATAAATGGTGATTAACCCATCAAAATCACACATTCGCAATTAACATTTTCACACAATGTCACATTCAAAGTGCAATTATCCTGGGAATATCCTGTGATAAACGTGCAATTGTGCTAGTGGTTTTCACATGACATCGCAATGAAAAGCGATTAAAGTGTCATTATCCATGAATAACCAGGCAATAAACAGCAACAAACCATTCACAGGATTTTCCAGTGAATTTTGATTTGTTTTGGTTTTGCTGTTTATTGCCTGGTTACTGCCTGGTTATTCCTGGATAACGGCTCTTGTATGTGGAAATGTTAATCATGTTTTAATTGTGTTTTAATCATGTTTTAATCTTGATTGTATGATTTTGATGGGTTAATCACCATTGAAACTACCAATCCCCCCCCCCCTTGTGATAAACTCCTATGACTCAGTCTGGCTCCACATCATTAACTCCACACATAAGGTGCGACGGTCATTTGCCCCAAGGAACAAACACAGTTATTAAAAACTCTTTGAGCTGACTCCAGATTCTTTTGCACTTGGCAAGCAGATTTCCTGAGCAGAAATAAGGGCAGAATGATCCAACAGGCAAAAATGGGAAGAAATTAGTCTTAGAAAATCCCCTTCCCACTACAGCCCCCAGTGCCACTTCTTTCCTCCAGGAGAGGAAGTGTGAGACTCAGAAGGACGGTAGAAACAATGAAGATGTGCTTCTACCCCATTCCACTTGAGGAAATGCTCTGCTGGCTAGAAAGGGCACTTCAGTCCATGGGAGAAAGATTCTGGATTCAAGCCTGCAATAGTTAAAGTGGAAAAGCCACTGAATTGATGGCCCTACCCTACCCTGGCCACATAAAATGTAATACTTCTACCCACTGCAGCAAACAGATTGCTTTAACATGGGGTTAATTATTACAACATCTTTGTCAACAATATATGGCTCTAATATTGTGACAATATTGTTAGTGTTTGTTGTTGTTTCTTTTTTTAAAAAATCTAGGAGTAAAAAGAGTAGCAGTACCAGTAGCACAGCTGTGGTAGCACGGCATCAATATGGCACTTTCTTAAGCAACATGGTGAAGAAAACAGATTCCTCCTGTCACAGGGAGTTTGCAATCTAAATTATCAATTCAGAATTATTAGCGTAACATTTCATCAGCTAGAAAATTTCTTTTTACATGTTAGGAAGTGAACAGAAAAGACTGATCCCAAAGAGTTTGCTTTCTGTAAAGATGTTTTCAATTCCTGGCAATTAGTCTTTGAACTCACTCTTTGAATCTGTCTTTGAAATTCCAACATTGGCTTCTGATTGAAAAGTGAGAAATGCAATAAAAATGGAAGACATGTTGAACATGCCCAACTATTGGAAGTGTTTAATGGTTTCTCAAATTATTTTTCAGGTGCTGGTGTTTCAGTAAAGGTCAGTTCATGTATTTGGCATTAATACATTTTTACATATATATTTTAAAGTAATTGTGTTCACTTCTGCATATCAGTAATGAAAATAAAAGTGGATCAGTAGTGATTAATGAAACATAGCAGTTGTTTGAAGAATATAGCCACTGTTTGAAATACTGTTTTCCCTGCTGTTAACTTCATGCCCCCATTAAAATGAACAGCAATACAAATTAATCCCCCCTCCAGTAAATTCAGCACAATAGATTTTGCTAAATGGAATAGCTGAGCATCAGGTGGAAACTACAATTACATCTTTTGTCTAACAAATGGAAACTAAGCTAAAATTTATCAAATATACCCTACTGGCTTTGCCCTGGACGCAGTCTTGAAGATGATGCTGACTTTTCTTAGTGAGCAAATACCCAGGTGAAAAATGACATGTCTGGGGCTTAAATGCATGAGGGAAAATTAGAGCTGAGGGAAACAAGTGAAAAATTGATGCTGAAGAATATGTAGAAGGAGACATGCTCAAGAGCAGGTCTATTTGTATACCTAGAAAGAAAAAGACTCTGTTGCATCTCTAGTAAATGCAATGCTATGCATGTCAACTAAGAAGCAAACCTCATTCAGGTCATTGGATCCTAGCAGTGCATTCACTAGTTTAAAACCCTGACCTGACATGCATATCATGATATGTTCCAGTCCTTTCTTGCATAGACTAAGAGCTGCCCCAACCAAAATGTTGGAAAAAAGAAGTCAAAACTTCCATATCCATGGTGAAGACATACAAAAACAATCCCTCTTTATGGAGGATTGTAAAGCAGTTTTTCATTTCTTCATTTAAACTATGGATTTCTTGGTTTTTGTTTGTTTGTTTTTTGTAAATAAAATCCAGAAGTGAAGAAGTAAGAAAAGCAGAATGTGAAGCAATTTATTTATTATATTAGCCACATAAAGAAGCTTACAGAAGTTACTAGCTTCAAAATCATTTATTAGTCTACTGAGGTGCTGATAACTGTAGGTTCTGTTCTGGTCATGGAAGATGTGTCCCATTTCCCATGGGCAGAGTTTCATTGGCCTAGTAAAATGAGTGTCTTCTTCTTAAGTGGGTGAGGGAAGACTGTGCTGACCCTTCTCTGTCAACTTTTCTGTCAATTCCTGGTTGGCTGTGGCTACCAGTGAGTTGTCAAATAATTATTTTAAACTCCCAAAAGTGTTTGCATGAAAATATTATTTTTAAATGCACATACATAAAAAATAAATTATGTAGAAAAAAGTAAATATCAGTGAGGTGGGGATGAGTGGGTACCTTTCTGAAAGCCTGGTCTTTCTGATCTTAAATCAGATTCTCTTCTCCCCTCAGGCTAGGGTTGCCATTTCGTCCGGTTGGCCAAGTTATATCCCGACTCTGGCTATGCCACCTGGTGGCCGTTGGGTTCATTATCAGGTTCGGAATCCCAGCTTTCATGTTAAAAGAAAGTAAGTCACTAGCCATTATAAAACCAGACATGAGTCCAAAAATGGAGGCTGTGTTCTACTCAGTTTCATGAGAAAGTAAACCTCAGTCCCTACCACTGTTAATAATAATAATAATATGTTTTATTTGTATACCGCTTTTCCTATGATCAAAGCGGTTTACAGCATACATATCCTATTTTTTCCTTCTCTTCTCACTAATTCTTCTCTCTTGTGTCGGAGGGGGGAGTGGACATAAACGTCCGGTTGGAGGGAGCTCTTGGAACTCGAGGGTATATCCCCTGTGGACGATGTTAAGAACCCACGAGTCCTGTTATCGAAGCCCAGGTTTAACAAAGGGCCTCAGAATGTCCAAAAAGAAAAGGGCGAAGGGGAAACGAAGTGCGCTGCGCCCCTTCAGGTCTCTCTCTTCCCCTGGTCGGTGTCCTGCCGGCGGGACTGCGGTACCGAGGGCGGGAAATGGCGACGGCCAGAGGAGGAGGAAGACGTGCGAGGGATAACGGCGCCTCGTGAGCCTGTTTGCTGAGGCTGTCGATCTTGAGAAAAGGAGCCCTGGGACTGACCTTGCGGCGGCCAAGGAGGGTGCCTCCTTCTGAGGGCGAGATGGGGGTGGAAGACATCCGTGCTCTTAGCCGCAGCCTTCATTCTGAACTGCGGTTCAGACGCTCGTCAGTGTTGGCGTGGAAAAGGCTGGACTGTCCAATGGCATGTCCCAATGGCCGATTTAACGTTGGCGTTGAGGTCAGATCCTCCCAACCAGGCATGCCGACGCAGCGCTAGAGATGCTGCCATGCTCGCCGGCAGTCGGCGACGTTCCTGGAGGCGGTGATGATCCAACCCTATCGAGTGGGCCTCATCACGGATCTCCACCAAGCGACGTTGGACATCACCAGGAACTCAGGGACGATGGGCGAAATCCCTCCATCAAGGCCTGGATGATGCCCCCCATACAGGCATTGTAATTTATAGCCTTCACGATGAGGGCGGCCGAGGAGTAGGCCTTCTTCGCTCGCCAGGCCATCGATCTTTTTAGTAGCCTCTCGGTCGGCCGGGGAAGTCGCTTGTTTTGGCACAAAGGTTGCTGGTGCCCCTTCAACAATGGCCGAGTTCGGCTTGGGATGGTCGGTCAACCACGGACAGGCCGGTGAGCGATCCGATACAGCGTTTCGACCTTCTTGGAGGAGCGGCGAGCGAAGTTGGAGCATCCCATGACCTCTGCACGATGGACTGCAATGAAGGCAGCATCGGGATGCATGGTGTGGTGAACAACACGACCGGACTCGGCGTTCTACCGTTTGTGGCCCTCCTCTTCAGGCGGGGAAAGCTCGATGTCAAGAGTCCGGCACATCTTAATGATGTGCTCGCTGAAGGAGCGAACATCATCGGTAGGTGTATGAGGAGCCCGGGTGATGCATCTCCTGCGGCGAGGGCGGTCGGATGGGTCGTCCTCTCCGTCCGAAGGTTCCCGCGATGGAGGCAGGGGATCCTGATCCGAGTCGGAGTCAGATGTCAGGGGAATGTCCGTCACCCCTGACTCGGGATGGGGTGCGAGCCGGAATTTGTGGAGCCGGTGGCTCGGAAGGCGGGCGACGAGCACACCGAGGACAGGCCACAGCCTGGGAGGATGATGGTTTGTCTCCTTGGGAAATCGCAGGTCGCAAGTTAAGCCTGGTGAATTCCCTGAAGGCCTTCTCCTTGGGGACCGACAGTAGATCTTTGAGTTCGGTGTCAAGAACATGTCCGTGGTCCAGCCCCCACGGCTCATCGGTGTCAGAAAACGGGGCAGCCTCCTCCTCATACGAGTGGACAGAGAGTAGAGAAGGCTCCCTCTGAGGAGAAAGTGGTTCCTGACGGCGGCCAGATCTTGAGTCGGCGGAGAGCGGTGTGGGCGGCACCGTGGTCGCATGTACCGTGGTTGGCGCCTCAGGGCACGAGGAGGTCCCCTCCGAGGTCTCCTTAGAGGGGGAGCGTTGCTTGCGCGACGCATGCTCCGCTGACTTGGCTGGATGCTCCGACCCGGATGTCCTTGGTCTTAGACTTGGACTGGACTTTTTGGTGGAGCTGCCTCGGTCATCTCGGTATAACGCCTCTTTTGGAAGACGTCGGAGTCACCGCCAGGTCTTCAGGCGGGAAGAAGGGATTGTCCGGCAAGTCATGCAGGACAGTGGGTCCCTTGGAGTGGGTCTTGGCTGGCTATCCTCTCCGATGGTGCCACCTTAGCCGAGGAAGACTCCTCGTCCGGGCAACCTGGGAGCGTGTCGGGATGCTTCGACGACGCCTTGGAGGACGGTAGCGAGGCGGTCCGGACCTCTGCCTCCTGACGCTCTCCGAGCGCGAGCCCCCGGGGACGGCTCCCCTCCCGGATCTCTCCCTGGGCTCGAACCCTCAGTCCCCGAGGTTTTCTGGGGGCGCTTGGAGGGTTCGTCGGTGACATGGGTCTCGGGGGACCATGGGTCACATCGGAGGTGGTCGGAGACCGTGTCCCGGCCGGGACAGAGACCACACTTGAAGCGCTGGCCCGTGAAGAAGACGCAGGCGGAGCGGCCGGAGGGAGCAATGAGAGCGGGGACGCCCTCCCGACCTTTCCCAGGGCAAAAGCCGAAGTGAGCCGGGACTCCCGGTTCTTCCTGGCGTGGAGGG
>NC_056523.1:113669020-113682287 GCF_019175285.1 Sceloporus undulatus | reverse complement strand
GGGAGGACAGAGACTTACAGAGGTGGCAGGCTCTGGCATCATGGTCTCTTTCCAGGCAGAACAGGCAGGAGGAGTGAGGGTCCTGGACGGGCACCTTGCCCCCGCAGACATCACATTTTTTGAAGGGCGCAGGCATCGTTCCGAGTCGTCAAATCCGAGGGAGAGTCAAGAGCGAAGTCAAAAAACAAGCCGAAGAAATCCGAAGTTACCGGGGCGGGAGAGAGAGAGTGATCAAAAACAGTCCGAGGTCTAATGAAAGTGATTCCGTTAACAAGCAAAGCGAGCGAAAGTTCCTAGAAGCAGCTAGCGCAGCGGAAAAAAGGAACTGGGGAAAAGAGCGGGAAGGCAGGGGCCTTATAACGGGTGGGCGGAGTTACCGCCAAAAAGTTTCTATATGTTGCAAAGTAAACTTTGCCCAGTGATTCCAGTAGGTTCCGAGCAGCACTGCGCAGGCGCAGTGAAACCCATTTGTATGATTCGCAGAGACCACGAAGAAGAAATAAAGATTCAGGCACCAAAAACTTCATTGGATATTATACTCACAGTCATATTTGCCTTTCCCAGCAACATTACACAAGCCTCATTGAGGAAAATAATCAGTCTTATTAGTAACTTCGTAAAGGATGCATAATAAAACTGAAATATTAAATTGTTTAAATGTTTTAAAGAGTTAAGCAAGCACATAGTAAACTGCTTTGTGCTCCTCCATCTTCCCTCTCCAACAGAAGTGTTTGAGTACAGTAGTATTTATCCTCAGGGAACTATCTATCTATCTATCTATCTATCTATCTATCTATCCATCCACTATCTTGTTCAGCCTAACAACTAGTTGTAGGAAGATGGGAGCTGTAAGCTAGCCAAAATATCTAGAAGGTGTTAGATTTAGTAAAAGCAATTGGATAGGTTGGTAGCCTAACTTCTGAACTATTTTTTCTTTCTTTTTCTTTTTTCTTTCTTTTTTTTTAGGAAAAATAAACATCTTATCATTATTCATCGGGGCAGATGTCAAGAAAAGGTAATATTATATAACAGCAAATCCTTATATTGATTTTTCCCACAATTATTATTTCAATGATATGCTAGGAAGGAACCTCTCAGCCCTTGTTGGAAGGCAAACCAACAAGCAAACATTTATTTGTTTGTTTATTTATTTATTTTCTCCCAGGAGGGGACCCAAGGTGGCTTACAAGATAAAAACATCTAAAAGACTTCCCGGTAAAAATATAAAAACAATTAAAATAATATATTTAAAACAATATTAAGTTACCATAGGTCCAGTATAGATGGGCAGGAAGGGTGTCCTTTTTGTCCCAGGTCAGTGCTGTGGCAAACTTTCGCAGCAACACTGATTCGGCCTCTGCAGACCACAAAAAGGAGCTGGGCAGCTTGATCTGAAGAGGCGCTGGGCAGCTTGATCACGCTTCTTTGGCGCAGCCCCATTTGGGCACTGTGCCAAAAGAACGTCATCAACATGCGCACAGTCTGAATGGGTGCCTGCAAATATGGTGCCCGGGCAGTGCAGGGAGGGGTGTGAGTGTGGGGAGCTCAGCCCTCACCTCGCTCACAGACCAACACTTTTCGCCCATCTATATCAGGCCATAAAAACATACAAAGTTAAGAACATCACTAAAACACATACTTCATATAAAACCATCTATCCTGATTATATGTTTAAAAGCTTGCTTAAATAAAAATGTTTTAGCTTGCCAGCAAAATGTAAGAAGGGAGGGGTCACCCTAGCCTTCTTCAGAAGGACATTCCAAAGGGTGGTAGTAGCCACCAAGAAGGCTCTCTCTCGCATCCTCACCAAGTGAGCCTACAATGGTGGCGGGACTGAGAGATAATCTTTCCTAGAAGAAAGGGCTCTAACAGATTTGTGTAGGGAGCTACAGTCTCACAAATTGACTTGACCTCAGCTGTGTAGGGCTTTATAGATCACAACCAACACTTTGAATTGAGCCTAGAAACAAACCGGTAGCCAATGAAGCTGTTTCAACAACATTAACCTCCTTAACCATGCAAAAACTGCAAAGATACATTTAAAATTAACTACACTTGTCCCTCCATATTCGCTAGGGTTAGGTGCACGAGACCTCCATGAATATGGAAAAACCACAAATAACAAAAACACCATGTTTTTACTTGAGAGGACACCTCTCTAGGAATCTCTGGGTCCTCCAGTGCAACTCTTTGGTCAACGTCTGACAGACACTGACCATGGAACTTCATTGGAGGAGCTACAAATGCCTAGTAGAGTATTCTCTCTAGGAATGTCTAGGTCTTTCAGTGCAACTTTCAGTTAAAGGTGACCATAGAGTTGCACTGGAGGACCTTGATATTCCTAGAGAGGACATATTAATCAAATCTGTGAATAATCAAATCCACAGATATCAAAACCCCAAATATGGAGGGATGACTGCATTTCATTTATCAAATTTGAAATATGTCTTCTAACTTCAGTTGACATTTTGTGGAATCGTCTTCCTTTTCCAGACTTTTACATAAGAATCATCAAAGGATAATCAATAAATGATCAGAAATCTTGATGCAGCTATGATTATGTTGGTTTGGGCTCTGTTATCCCAAAATGGTTGGTTTGGGCTCTGTTATCCCAAAATCCAGAAGTAAGTTGTGGTTCACCAGGTCTGCAGACCAGTCTGTATCTGCGCAGGCGATCAGTTGTGGTTGGTCACAGGGAGGCAGCATCCATTTGTCTAGCAACTCTCTTCACTGCAATGAAATCTCTTTCAGTAGGAGAGTTAACCATTCTGCATAAGATTCCAGAAGGATTTGCAATATCAGGTCTGGTGATATTGGCTATGCATAGGAGTTTTCCAGCTGCAGTCCTATAGTTGTCTCCATTTTTTAAATTTCAGATTTCTTAGTATCTTTTAAGAATCCTACTTCCATTGGAATTGACATAGCATTTGCATCTTTCAGGTCCATTATCTGCTGCTTCTGATTAAGGAAGAAACTTCCATCACTGCTTCTTTCTATTTGCACTCCAAGATAGTGTGAGATGTCTCCCAAATTCTTGACATCAATCTCTTTCTTGAGATTCTGGATTATCTCTTCACTATCTGTTTTGTCTTCACAGTAGAGGATCAGATCATCAATATAATTTGTGATATAAGTCCATTTATTATTTCTGAATCTCTTTTTGTCAACAGTGCCTGGAACCCCTCTTTGATAAGAAACTGGTTAAATTTTTCACTCCATGCTGCGTTGGCCTGTTTCAAACCATAAATGCTCTTTTGTAATTTGCATACAAGATGCTCTTTTCTGCAAACTTGGAATCCTGGGAGTTTGTCACACGTAAGAAGAAAAGGGCTCCAGGAGGCTCCCTGGTTACGATTGCATGACGGGAACAGAACGGGGAGCCCAATTCCACTTCCGTAGCGCCACGAAGGATCACACCCCTGATGCTTGCATAACATTTGGAGGCTGCTTAGATGACGTTTATCACATGGGAGGACCTCTGTGTGATAAACTCTCTGGAGGTTGTTCCGTGAATAGTTGTTCAGAGAGATTGCTATAAAGAAAAATTGTTTAGACATCCAGATGTTGAACATTCATTTTCTTGCAGGCTGGAGTAGTCACACACACAACCATCAAAACTCTCGTATCTATCTGCCAGATAGAGTTCTGATAGTTGTGTGTGACTACTCCAGCAACAGTTTCATTATAGCCTTCACCATACTGTTGACTGTTGCCTTTAGCCACAAGTCTTGCTTTGTATCTCTGAATCTCCCCTTCTGCATCTTGCTTTGTGGTAAAGACCCATCTACAGCCAATTGCCCCTTTTTCTTTTGGCAGTTCTGACAAAGTCCATGTCTTGTTTTTATATAAAGATTGCATCTCCTCACTAGCAGTTTGCATCCACTTCTCAGAATGTGTCTTTGAAAGCCCCTTGATCTTTTCCAATCAGGCGTTTTTTGAATTCCTTTCTCTGTGGCTTAATAAGAGAATCTGCCAGGTGTGATACCCCTATTGGAGTGTTTTGAACTTCTTACCTGGACTGGGATATCTGGCTCCACTTCTTGTGTGCTGTCTGGTTCCTCATCATTAGAATGGTCCACTGCAGGTGTAGCCCCTTCTGGATGTAAGACCTCTGGAAAATGAAAGAACTCTACATGCTCTGGTTGCTGGAGGTAGCATTCTTCCACTGTAAATAAATCTGGATAGACATCCTTGTTTGGATTAGATTTGGGCTGTGGTCTTTCATCAGCATATTATTATTATTATTATTATTATTATTATTATTATTATTATTTATATCCCGCCTCTTCCGTTTTGATGATCGAGGCGAGTGACATCAAAGTTTATACAATATACAACAATAAAAACAAGCCCCACAAAACCCCAACCCAACCCTTCCTCCCAAATATAAAATTAAACAATAAAACATGGTTAAAAAATACATAACAATATGACAAAATTAATAAACAAACCACAAATAAGAAAAATAATATCATAATCATTATCATAATAATAATCTTTATTTCAGCCAACAGGCCATAAGACAACAAAGTGTGTATAAATCGCATAAAACATATAAAACAGAAAAATAATAAAAGAAGGGGGATTCAATTGGTTCTGGGCATTATCAATCGGGGAAGGCCTGCCAGAAGAGAAAGGTTTTGTTGACTTTTTAAAAGCCTCGAGCAAGGATAATTGGCAAATCTCTTCTGGCAGGTCATTCCAAGTTTTTGGAGCAGTGACCAGAGAATGACCTCTGGGAGGTCATCGCCAGTCTAGTCTTTAGAAAGAAATAGGTTTTTCCCAGAGGATCGGAGTGTACGGGAAGGATTGTATGGGAGGAGGCGTTCCTTCAAGTAGATTGGACCCAGGCCATATAGGGCTTTATAAACAGCACTTGTTAATTTTATTGTATGTCCATCTGGATTTAGAATGCTGTAACCATTTCTAGCATAACCAACAAAATGTAGATCCCATTCTTCAATACCTTATGTTTGAGATGTATTAGGTTTTTGTACTGCATGGTCCAGTGCTGATCTGGCAGAAACAGAAATTAGGTTTATTATGTATATTTATTTTCAATTTTTAGAAACAGTAATAATGTTATTAATTTAATTTAATTCTCCTTAGCAGGATATCCAGGTAGAACAGGAATGGGAAGAGAAGAAGGAGGTAGAGGAAGATGAAAAGAAGGAAGAAGGAGAAAAGAAAGAAGAGGGTGAGAAAGAAAAGGATGGAGAAATAAAGGAGGAAGAAGAGAAGAAACAGATGGAGGAGGAAGAGCAGAAGAAGGAAGAAACAGAGGATGAGAAAAAGGAGGGAGAGGGGGATGAAAAGAAGAGTGTAGAAGAAGAGAGCAGGGAGAAAAAGGCAGAAGAACAGGAGGTGGAGGGGGGAAAGAGCAGTTAAAGGAAGAAGAGAAAAAGGAAGATGAACAGGAGGTGGAAGAAGAGGAAAAGAAAGAGGGAGAGGGAGATGAGGAAGAAAAACATGAGGAAGAAGAGGAGGAAAAGAAGGAGGAGGGGGAGGAAGAAGAAGGGGAGGGGGATGAAAAGAAAAGTGTAGAAGAAGAAGATGGGGAGAAAAAGGCAGAACAAGAAAAAGAGGAGGAGGGAGAAAAAGAGCAGGGAGAGGAAGAAAAGAATGAAGAAGAGCAGGGGGTGGAAAAAGAGGAAGAGAAGAAAGAGGGAGAGGGAGATGAGGAAAAAACATGGGGAAGAAGAAGAGGAGGGGAAGGAGGAGGAGGAAGAAGTAGAAAAAGAAGCAGATGAAAAGAAGGGTGTAGAGGAACAGGAACAGGAAAAGGTACACAAGGAGGAGGAACAGGGGGAGGAGGAGAAAGAAGAGGAGGAGGAAAGTGAAGAAGGAAGAAGGAGAGAAGGAAGAGGAAGAACAAAAAGAGTGGAAGAAAGAGGAAGGGGAAGAAGATGTAAAAAAGAAGGAAGAGATTATGGAGGAAGACAAGAATGGAGAAGAGGAAGAGAATGAAGAAGAGAAGAAGGATGAACTCCCAGGAGATGTATGTGTATAATCTATGTAGATACAGATAGTACCATTACTCTCACTGCACAATCTTGCCAATTATTATTATATAGTGGACCCTTGTTATCCACTGGGGTTTGGTTCCAGGAACCGCTGTGAATAACAAAATCTGTGGATGCTCAAGTCCCATTAAATACAATGGCATAGCAAAATAGTGTCCCTTATATAAAATGGGAAAATCAAGGTTTGATACTTGAAATTTATACTTTTTAAAATATTTTCAAGCCGTGGATGCTTGAATCCATGGATAAAAAATCCATGGATAAGGAGGGCCAACTGTATTTCAAAACAATTCAAGATTCTGTTATTGTTTGTTTAAAGGTAGACTATTTTCTGCCACCTTTCTAATTTTTAATGACAATCCACAATTATCTCATTCAGTTACATACAGTTTCTTACTCATTTTGGAGCCAAACATGATGTGACATTGACTCTGCAAATAGAGGCCTCATTCCCACTACCTTTTAAATCGGATTGTGAATCAGTTTGAACCAGTTCAAATGACCCTGGTTCCCACTTAATCTGAATCGCTGAAGAAATTCTGAGAGTGGGGCCATGCGCTGGACCCATTTAACCTTTTAGACACTGATTTTTTCTACTTCTTTTTCGATAAATCGAATCTGCGCAAATGTGAACCACATGCAGATAGGAATCGATTTAAATTTGCCCTTTGTCTGGCTGGAGCAGGTCCATTTTGAATCAATTCATGCCTGAATGTGAACCACAAGTGGATTATTTTGGAGGGAAAAAATGTGATTGGGGCAAATTTAGTGGGAACCATGCTCCGTTGTCGAATCGATCCATCAATTTGGATCACACACTGATTTATCTGTAAGTGGGAATGGGGCCATAGTTAATGTGCATGTATGTAAATGACAGCCATGGGGAAGCCTGAACAAACCGAGGATCATGGGTGATACATAAGGGAAATCTATTTCTGGCATAGCTGCAAAAACAATATCTTCTCCAGCACTTCCTTGGCTTGTATGCTCCACATGGCAAAACAAAAACAAAAACAAAAAACAAAAACCCCAAATTGCTAATCTTCTCAGTGTACTATGTATTATTTTATTATTTTTTTTTTGGCCATTTAACTAAAATCTGCTCAAAAATATACTTATAGATATTAACAGTAAAGATTTGGAATTATGCAGAAGTTCAACTGTTGTCAGTTTATAATGTAAGCATGTAAAGCATTAGTCCTGATACTACTTTTCCATTTGTTCTGTCATTAATATGATCTTTTCTTTGTCACTGCAGGATGAATGCAGCGAATTTCCTACACTGATAAAAATCTGCCCATACAATCACAAAGAAATCTGTACCACCACAAATGAGATCATGGGCAACAAATGCATGTTCTGTTTTAGGATACAGTAAGTCATACTATCCATTGGATTTATTGATAACAGCTAGAGCAGCTGGAATCCTGCAGTTAAGGTATTGTTGGTGAAAGTGGATAAAATATGTCCATCTAGTGCCAACCATGGTCCCTATACATGTTCCAAGTAATTATTGCTAGATTTGCAAACTGAAAAGGAGAAATGGGAGGGAAGGGACTAATGAAGAAGAAAGTTCTACTGTACTCCATTCAGGTTTCAGATCTCCATTCTGTGTAGATTTGCCTTCCTCCTACTCTTAGATCACCAAGCTGAAATTGCTTCCTAAATGGGAGGGAGCATAGAGAACTAAAATCTTTACATAAGACACCCATCCTCCATTGTGCCCTCACTCCTGGCTGGGCAGCTATTTTAGCTGAGTGATGGGAGCAAAGTTTGAATGGAGACCTCTGACCCCTCTTTCCTTTTCATGTTTTCATCTTGGTGATCTAGCAGTAATAACAGAAAGGTTTTAGAAAGTATACCTGGAAACAGAAGGAAAAATCAGGAGATGCAAGGGGGTTAGAAACATCAGCAGCTAATATAACAACAAACATCACCAGCACACACCCATAAAAGAATAAGAATGACCACGTTTATAAACCACATTAGTTGAACTGCCTGTAGAAAATATATTTTCTTTAAAATATAATTTTAAAAAAGAACAGGAGGTGAGAAATGAAACAAAAAATACTGCAATTAGCAGAATGTAGATGGGATCTTGAGGGGGGAAGTACATACAGCACAGAAATCCACCACTAGAGTGACACAAGTGGTGTCTGGATAAGCAAAGAGGTGGGAAAAGGTAAAACAGAATCTAACAAAGGATATTGAGGTGATTTGCAGATCTGACTGCCAGTGATCTCATAACAGGAACACTCAAGTTTGCCCAGCCCTGATTTGTAATGTGAGTTTCTGAAATTTGCTATCTGAAGAAGTATCGTGACACTTGTTGTTTTGTTTTATTTCATCAAGCTGCTTAATGTATCCAACCAGGAGATATTGGCATTGCACATGAGGGTCCATGCAAAGAAGAGGTATCTTTATATTTCCTTTTGAATTTATGTATGTCTGTTTTTATCAGAATGGTTGCAGAACTGATGCAGAGTATAAAACCTTTAACAGAGTCATTTGAAAGCAGTGACACCAGAAGTAACATGCTGTTGTTTTCTGCTGAGCCTTTGAAATTGAAGAATTAGCTGCTTAATGTATCCAACCAGGAGATAAAAAGTAAAAGGGGTGGTGGAAAGAAGGAAAGCAATAAAGATATAGGGCTCAAGCATATGTGCAGCTTGGAGTGGCCTCTTGCCACTCCAGCCACCAGAGAGCAACCCCAGTTAGCATTGGGCCAGATGCCACAGTCCCAAGGTCGACTGCTGCTGAGGTCCAGAACAGACTGCAAGCAAGAAGTGTTTTTTCCCCATTCCTTTTGCGGCTGGGTTTGGGCCACCTTAGGCGGCCTTGGCCTCACTTCAGGCTGATCCAGAGACATGTGTCATCTGCACACCCTGCCCCCAAAGCCTCTAGAAGCCGCTCTTTCTTGCTCATCTGTTTTGAGCCATAGTTGTAGAACTAGGAGTACACTGGTACCCTGGGATACGAATGCGCCGCCTTACGAAATTTCCGGGTTACGAAAAAAATCCATTCAAAAAAAACTGTTCCGGGTTACGAAGGTTATTTCGGGTTACGAAAATTTTTTTGGTGCTTTTCGGCGCTATTTCACACGAAATCGCGGCTTTTCCCCATTAGCGCCTATGGCTTTTTCGCCTTACGAAGTATTCCGGGTTACGAAAGCGGCGGCGGAACGAATTAATTTCGTAACCCGGGGTACCCCTGTATCACTAGTACCAGGATGAGTCTCCCTTATCTGAAATGCTTGGGACCAGAAGTGTTTTGAATTTCAGATATTTGGAAATACATAATGAAATATCTTGGCGATGGGACCCAAATCTAAACATGAAATTCATTTATGTTTCATATACACTTTATACACATTGTTGTTGTTGTTAGCTGCCCTCAAGTCAGAATGGTTGCAGAACTGTCCATAACTGTCATCTTTCGGCCAGTGAGGGAGCTCACCAGGCAGGTCCAGCTCCATCAGGGTCAGCCTGGAAGAAGGAAGAGCCCTCCCTCCAATCCATCTGCCTTGGTCCAGGCCTTAGAGGGAGAGAAGAACCACTGGACCCCATCCCCTTTCCCTCCATCATTCCCTTCTCCTTTTGTTTCGTGTTTTTTAGATTGTAAGCCTGAGGGCAGGGAACTGTCTGATTAAAAATATTATTGTAAGCCGCCCTGAGAGCCATTAGAGCTGAAGGGCGGGATATAAATACCTAAATAAATAAATAAATAAATAAAAGTCAGTTCCGACTCATGGTTACCCTGTGGGTGAGACATCTTCAGGAATCCCTGTCCTCCACTGCCTTGCCCATAACCCACCTGAATGAGTCTGAAAAAAATTTGAAATCCATCTGGTTTGTGGTCTTCCACGCTTTCTTCTACTCTCTACCTTTCCTAGCATTATTGTTTTGGGTTTGTTTTTTTTAATGATCCATGCCTTTTCATTATGTGGCCAAGGTACAATAGTCTCAACTTGATCATCTTAGCTTCCAAGCCGAGCCCTGGTCTGAACTACAGTATTCAAGAATCCATTTGTTTGTTTTCTTGGCTGTCCATAGTATCCTAAGTACTCTTCTCCAGCACCACACGTCAAATGAGTTGATTTTCTTTCTGCCTGCTTCCTTCATGGTCCAGCTCTCACATCTGTACATGGTAAGTGGGAATACAATGGCCTGAACAAATCTGACTTTAGTGCTCAGTTGTATGTCTTTACTCTTCAGTGTCTTTTCTAGTTCTTTCATAGCTGCCCTTCCTATTCCTAGTCTTTTTCTTATTTCTTGAGTGCATTCTCCATTCTGGTCAATGTTTGATCCTAGATATGGGAATTCTTTAACTATTTCAGTTTCCTCATTGTCTAGATTGAATTTGTGTATTTCTTCTGTGGTCATTATTTTTGTTTTATGTTCAGCATCAGACCTGCCTTTGCACTTTCATGTTTGACCTTCCTTATTAACTGTTCCAATTACTGAATGTCTTCTACTAATATTATGGTGTTCTCCACATATCTTAGGTTGTTAATGTTGCTTCCTCCTAACTTCACTCTCCTTTTTCTGATTCTAATTCTGCTTTTCTTATGATGTTTCCAGTATATAAGTTAAACAAGTAAGGTGATAGGATGCAGCTGTGCCTGACCCCTCTTCCTATTGGGAACCACTCTGTTTCCCCAAATTCTCTTCTGACAGTGGCCTCCTGTCCTAGGTACAGATTCTTCATGAGGACTATCAGATGTAGTGGCACCCCCATGTTTTTGAATCCATCCCATAGCTTTTTGTGATCTATACAATCAAATGTTTTGCTGTACAAACACATGCTGATTCTTTTTTGGAATTCTTTGGTATTCTCCATTAGCCATCACATGTTTGCAATGTGGTCCCCTTCCTTTTCTGAATACTGCTTGCACCTCTGGGATTTCTCTCTCCATGCATGGTTGGAGTTTATGCTGCAGAACTTTGAGCATTATTTTGCTCGCATGTGAGATTAGTGCTACTGTCCTATAGCTGCAGTCTTTTGTATCTCCTTTCTTGGGGATTGGTATGCATATCGAGCATTTCCAGTCTGTTGGCCACTGCTCTGTTTTCCATATTTGTTGACATATTTCAGTTAGCACTGGCATCTGTCTGTAAGCACTGTAGCAGTTCAATTGGGATATCATCTGTTTCTGATTATTTATTTTTTCCCATTTCCTTTATTGCAGATTCCACTTCACTTCTTAGAATTTGGGGTTCATCTTCATATGGCTCCTCATTCCAAGTATCATTCATTCCCTCATCTCTTTTTTATAACTCTTTTGTGTATTGCATCCAGCATCTTTTTATTTCTTCGTGTTCCTGTATTATGTCCTTTTTTTCTCCATAGAACATCCCTGCCCTTGGTTTGAACTTGGCTTTAATTTCTTGTATTTTTTAATAGAGGTCTCTCATTCTTCCCTTTTTGTTGTTTTCTTCTATTTCTCTGTATTGATCATTGTAGTATTTCTCCTTATTCCTGTGTGTCAAGATGTTGGGCAGTTGTGTTCATATTTCTGGCTTTGTTCCTATCTCCCTTTGCTTTTGCTTTTCTTCTTTCTTTTATTGCATGAAGTGTTTCATGTGTCATCCATTGTTTCTTCTCTCTCTCTCTCTCTCTCTCTCTCTCTCTCTCTCTCTCGGCCACTGTTAGTGTTTTCTTGCATTCATACTTAATTATATCTTTGAGTTCTGTCCATGGTTCTTCACATACACATACCCTGAAGATAATTTTATACATAATATTTTAAATAATTTTGTGCATGAAACAAAGTTTGTGTACACTGAACCTTCAGCAAGCAAAGGTATCACTATCTCATCTACCCATGTGGACCATTTTGGATTATTTTCAGTTTCCGAATTCCAGATAAGGGATACTCAGCTTGTGCTATTAAGTCATTTTATATTTCTGCCTTTTCCTCAAATCTGGGAGTCAATGCAGTTTTAAAAAACGATAACAGATGCAGTTCAAAGCATTTACAAAAACATGTCAATATTGATAAGGTTAAATAATCCATAGAATTAAACCCTTTAAAAATCCATTCAAAAACAAAAGAAAAAAATCACCAAATAGCACACCATTAAGAAAGCACACAGTGAAAAGTCCTTGCAGTCAGTTCCCAAAGGGTTGTCAAAATGTGCCACAGTCTCACAAAAAGCCTCTGCAGTGTAATGGGGGCCCATGGTCACTGAGATGTTATTGGATTGCAACTCCCATCAGTCCCAACCAGCAGAACCAAACGTAAGCAATAGTGGGAGTTGCAATCCAACATAATCTGGAAGGCCAGAGGTTTCTGAACCTTGTGCTACAAAGAAGTCTTCCTCCATAAGAAATACATTTGTCACCTCATGGAGATTTGCAAGAAACAGGAAATACACTGCTATAGCAGTGCTATTTATACATTCCCTGGGTGGGACTGAGTGAAGCCTGGAGCTTCCACATCTGCTCCAGTAAATGCCCCCAGTAACTGCTCTCAGTAACCAATGAAGATAGCACATTGGCCTCTGGGAGAGAGACCAGGTTCCTCACTTTCTCTCCACCAACCCATAACCTCCATACAGATCAGCCAGGAAGTCTCAGGGCCTCAACTTTACATCAATATCTTAAAAACCTAAATAAATAAAATGACAAACAATTTCCAAGCTGTGTAAACGAATCCTGTATATTTACACATCTATTTATACTTTCCTTTACTTTTGTTCTTACTCATAACAGGTAGTTTTATTCAGCTTTATTATGTTGAGGTTACATTTTCCTAATTGGGATCCTCCTTTCTAATATTTTGCATGCATCATTTCTTATTCTCACTGCTGTATGAAAAAGGATGTCTTGGCCCAAAGCAGACGGGTCAAATAAAGCACCTTCCAGGGGCTTTGGGGGTGTGGCACCCCCCCCCCCCCCCCCCCAACAAAAGCCACTCTGGGACCAGCTAATGTAGCCAAAGCCAGCCAAAAAAGGAGTGGCAAAAAGCCACTCCTGCTGGCAGCCTATTTGTGACTGTGGCAGCCAGTCTTCAGTCCAGGAGCAATTGCAGCTAGAGAAGCTGTAGATCACTCCATTTGGCCCATCTGCTTTGTCCTCAAATATCCTTAAATGGCATGATGTTTAACAAAGTTTATAAAAAGTATTTTGAGGATATAAGGGAAGGTTAATGTTTAAAATTATTGAAAGCTGTTTGAACCACAAAATCAAAAATCAGCTCGCATGATGCAATTTGTCCAGAAAGGCAGAGGATCATTGCAGTC
>NC_056523.1:113661684-113669010 GCF_019175285.1 Sceloporus undulatus | reverse complement strand
TAATAATAATAATAATAATAATAATAATAATAATAATAATAATAATAATAGGATTTATTTATATGCCGCCCAATCACTGGGAATCCAGGTAGCTTAGAACAGAGGGGATAATAGATGGTTCCCTGCCCTCAGGCTTACAATCTAAAAAGACACGACACAAAAGGAAAAGGGAATGGGGGGAAGGGGATCAGGTCCAGCATTCTTCTCTCCCTCTGAGGCCTGGACCAAGGCAGATGGGCTGGAGGGAGGGCTCTTCTTCTCAATCGAGGTCAGGCCCGATGGCATTGGGCCTGTCCTTTCACAGTTGGAAGGAGGGAGGGGAGGGCTCTTCTTCTTCAGGCCCAATGATGTTGGGCCTGTCCTTTCACTCTCTTAATTACAACTTACTTCTCCACTTGTGGCTGAAATCAAATGACAACTTACAGTACCTCTCCACTTGTGGCTGAAGTCAAATGTGCAGCTTTAACTTAGAGCCACTGGCACTGAGGCTATGCTAAAAGGACTCCATATATAATATACTGTCCTACCACTTGTCATTTCAGTAGAGATGTAAAGGTAGCAGAGCAGAGCAGAGCACTGTAAATTCATGTGATGGGATATTATGGTTTTCAAGTTCCAATGCGAGTAGCAATTGAGAGCACTGTTCCTGTTTATCACTTATGAATATACTGTAAGAGAGGAAAGCCCCTCGTTTATGTTGTGCATTGCTCCCAAAATAGAACCTCTGTGGAGCTGGCAAAGAATTTTGGGTGTTTGACTTGGAGTTTTGGGGTGTGTGTGTGTTTTTTTTAAAATCTAAGCAGCCTCAAGAAGAAGAGAAAAAGCCTGAAGAAGAGGTTGGTCATGAGGAGTTGGATTATGACATGGACTACTGGTACATGTACTAGATGTATGTATGAATATGTAAATTTTTAATTTGTTCTTGCTTCACAGTCATATCTGGGTAATCTATCTTCCAAATGTAATTCTGTGGGTAGATACTAGGCTAAAGTTGCTTGAATCCTATAATTTCTCCATTCATCAACTAACTCATTCCCATACTAGCTGAGACACTGGTAAAGGCTTCTCAAACTTCATCTCCCCCATGACAATATGAAAAGACCTGGACAACAGAGGCCTATTCTTGGCTTCAGCTGCTTAATAACTTTTGACTGTATGTCTCTTGAGTGCAGGAGAAAACCTTGGCTCTGACCAAGCATCCCCTCCCATTGTTCATATTGCAACATTTTGTAAAGGGTTCCTATATAATCAGTCTGCTTCAAACACAGAATTGGTTGGGGTGGCTCTTCTGGAAACATCTTACATTGCTAATGCTCCCATGTTTTCCTGCCACTTCTTGCATAATTTTTCATTCCACTATTTTTTCTTAAGCAGAAAAAGACATAACTATTCAGTGATCTTTGAAACAAAGAGATTTCTGTCTGACTCTGGAAGTACCCTGTGTTTAGTATAGAAGTACGACTGCCAGAGTGGAAACTAGTGATACTTCCTGTTCCTTTACTGGTTGTGTAGAAGAGGGAATTTCCCCAGATGGTGCTTGTTATTTGGTTGTGAGACAAGCAACACTTGCTGAAATTCCCTTTCACACAACTGTTAAAGTTACAGGAGACCTTTCCAGTTTTCCCTCTGGCAACCCTACTTAGGAGGAAGCCAAGAGATGCATAATACTGTGGGCAAGCAGAATCTTTGTGAGCAAAGGCTGTGATGGTGAAAGGTGGCTGGGGCTGATGGTTGACCAATTGGAGGCTACGATGTGGAAGAGGCTGGAGACCAGGACTGACTGATCCCATAAACCTTCAGCTACTTATCCATAAAGTAAACAGATTTATTTGATTTGTGAAGTCGAAGGCTTTCATGGCCGGCATCCATAGTTTTTTGTGGGGGGTGTTTTGGGCTATGTGGCTATGTTCTATATAAAAGTTCATATGAAACGTCAGGAATAAACTCTTACAGAACATAGCCACATAGCCCCCCCACACACACACACACAAACTATTTATTTGATTCTCTTTTTTCTGGATTTATTCCTGCCCACCCACTTTAAAACTGTTAAATAATCACTAGATCTCATGCCATGTTGGGGATGATAGTGGTCTTGATTATAGTTTGTTCCCATGTGGAATTTGACATACTGTATATGGCATGACTAATGCATAGCTTGTTTGCAAGGGGGAGGATTTTTTCTGTCTTATCCCATGCAGCCCACATTTCCTTATGTTTGAAATTCCAGATGGGAAAAGACCATTGCCTGGTTTGCACTGTTGCTTGCACTTTAACCAGAAAACAAGGGAAAAGAAAAAGAAAATGAAATTTTTGAAGAGAAAGAAAATGAAAAGGACAGTCAGAATGCTCTCAGAGACATCTGGAACCTTTACTGCTTTTCTCATGCTCTTGATTCAATCCACATAATATTTACTATTGAAGATGTGACCTGGGGTGCATCCAGACATATTAAAGGGAAGAAAACCCAGAAAGTCCCAGATTTTGTGCCTGTTCTTTCAAATTTTGAGATCCATACACAGTCTGTTTATGCCAGAATATTTTATGACAACATTTGATACAATCAGATAACTGCTCCCCAGGTCAGTTTATTTTTACCCAGTGTAAAATCAGAAAGAACAGCAACAAAATCTGGGGCTTTTCAATCAGTCTAGATTTACCCATTATTTGTCATCCTGAATTTCAGTTAAATCCCATTGAAATGTAGGGGCTAAATAAACCGGCCAAACCAGCATCGGGGTGGAGTGGGGGCGTGGGGGCCATGTGATGCACACTCTGACTCCACCTCCAAGCCACCATCATGCCCACCCGACTGACCACATGGCGGCGGTGTCACGGCACTCCTTTGGTGCAGCATTCAGATGATGCATACCAAAAGGAGCGCCGGAAAGTGTCACCACGGCGGCAAAGGCATTTTTTTGCTGACTTTAAAAGGAGTCGGATTTTGACATTTCTTTTAGAGCCAGTAAAGTGCCAGATTGGGGCTGTGGCGTGTGGTTGCCATGGCCCCAATGTGGCGCTGAAAGGGCGGTGGGATACTGCTCTATTGAGGTAGTCTGTTTTGCTCCTAACTTTTCCATCCTTTTAATTTATGGTATTATTAAATAATTCACACACTTTCCTTATTCATTTTGTTTTTCATGTAGCACCATTACTGTGATAAGGCTGACCTTTTTTTTTTAATTTCCCCAGGAATGTGGACAAGGATGGGACATAATGCAAAACATCTTAAACAGAGGAGATTATTATTTTTTATTTCTTTGTCTAAAGATAATGTATGTTTTAACATCTACTACAAATAATTTTTTTTAGTTGCTGATAGAATAAAATTAATTGAACTAAATAATCTCCCTTTTTCCTATTAGCAGGGACCTCTGTGTGGTGGAACAAGAGAGAATAATGTCAAGATACATTTCCCCCCATTCCCTATGTCAATTATTTTCTGTTTAGAAAGAAACAGAATCAATTATTCCATTAAAAGCAACTCATTCAATAAATGGGTTCCAAAGACCTCAGAGGGATTTTGAACTGTAGTATGGTTTGGATTAGAGCCTAAAGATAACAAGGTCAGCTGCGGTTAGTACTTTGTTGGGGGACTACTGATGAATATCAGGTGCTATAGGCTATGTTTCAGAGGAAGGAACTAACAAATCCACCTACTGAGTATTCCTTGCCTAAGAAAACCCTATGAATTCAAGGGATTGCCATAAGTTGACAGGTGATTCGAAGACACATATGCACACATATGGTTTGAACAAATTTTGACTGGAACAGTGCATTCACAGAAAAATGGAGGAGTAGCAGTGAGGGTGGGGGGGATCAAAAGGGGGTGTAGGAAACGTCAGAATACCAACATGAACTCTGAGAGACAGAAAGACAACAAATCAATAGATGTGTCCTGACTGTGGTTTGCTTGAGGGAAAAGAGGTTTTATTCTATTTCTGGTTCTACTTAGAGCATGCTGTGGAAATCATTTAGTTTAAGTTAGCCAATTAAAATGTAAAGTAAAAGATGTCATGTTTCATAATGCAACTTCATCTGAGACTATTTTAAACTCTCTTAACTCTTTTAATGTGTCTTTTTAGCTTGTTAAATTATTTAATATGTCTTCAGCCTTCTGAAATCATTTTAATGATTCACATCTTTAAACTCGCAAATCAGTTTTGTTATACACTGCCTTGAGATCTTTTGATAGAGGACAGGATATAAATATTTTAATTAATAAAGAAATAAAAATAAATAAAAGCGATCCAAAAAGTTAATTATACCTGACTTTGAAGACCATCAATTGGGGTGGGGTGGAGAGAATTAATCCACATGTGTGACTTGGGAGAATAAGAAAAAAGTAGAAAACAGGAATAATATTATGGCTTTGAGAGCATTAGATTAGATTTCACTCCATCTCTGACTCCAATCAGTCTGACCATTTCCCAAGCCACATGTTTCACAATAGTTGCTGGATAAGTCTATGACAAGCTTGTAAAGAAATGGACACACAAGATGAACAATGTTGGGTGAGATCTTAAATCTAACACACGAGTCGGAGGTTCTTCAAATGAATGATTTGTCATTTTATGGAATCTAATGTGTCTTGGCAAATGTTTGAAGGAGCAAGTTGAGAAGGCAATCTGTTAAGCATCCTTTTGACAGGGTAATCTGTTAAAAATGTATTTTATTCTCATTACAAGTCCTTGAATACTGCTAGTGAGAAATGGACATTGATAATTTGTTGCATTACATTTCTGAATGAGAGCCAGCATGGGGTAGTAGTTTGAGCATTGGACTATGACTCTGGAGACGAGGGTTTGAATCTCCACTCAGCCATGGACACCTTGGGCAAGTCACACTCTCTTTTATCCACAGAGGAAGACAAAGGCAAATCCCCTCTGAACAAATCTTGCCAAGAAATCCCATGAAAGGTTTGCCATAGGGTCTCCATAAGTCAAAATCAACTTGAAAATGCAGAACAACATTTATGACTGCAGTTTACCATGGTCTTTGGACCCAAAAATCTTTGAACAAAACTTTCAGATGGACAGATGAGATTTTTTGTTTTCTTTTTGCTTCATGCCTTAAAAAGCCAAAACAACAGCAATATCAATCCAATATATTGTTATTAAAATGCGAGTGTTATGTGAGCTTACCTTTCTAGATCAATGGCATACAAAGCTATCTTAAGAGGGTTGCGAAGGTAAGGAGGATTTTGAAATTGCTAAGCTCTATACATACTTGCATCTCTGTTCTTGGAGATTTCCAAGTGCATCCGGTATATTCTTCAGCATCTGCCTATTGAAACATTGATTGGGCAGGAATCCATAAACTAAAACTTATAAAGCTTTTAAAATATGTAGTGCAATTAAAACTGAGTGTAAAAGGAGCATGCTCCCTGTCAAATTCTGACCAGTTAGCTTAGCATAGTGGTTAAAGTGTTGGACTCCATCTCTGGAAATCAGGGTCTGATTCTCGCTCGATCATGAAACCCACTGGGTGACCTTGGGCAAGTCATGTGCTCTCTACCTCAGGGGAAGGTAATGGCAAACTCCTCTGAACAAATCTTGCCAAGAAAAACCCTTAGGATTGCCAAACATCAGAAATGACTTGAAGGCACACAACAACAACAACAACAACAACAAAGGATCTGCCAGATTTGAAAAGCTGGATGATTTTGAACTTCCTTCCTCAGAAATTAGATTTTTAAAAGAAAGCACCACTGTTCTTGACAACAGTGCACCCATTACACGTCTTAAAAATAAAGAGATTCTATTAGTCATAGCAGATCCATTCCACAGTGATACTGTCATTTCTTTGATGTACAAGCCTAATTTTATTAATTGCCAAATGTCATCCATTTATTTTTTGAGATAATGGGTCCCCCACACCACCTTGTTTATAAGGTGAACTTGGAATGGGAGCAAGAGGGCAACTCACCTACCCATCTATACAGTGTACCAGGATCAATCAGTTCTGAGACTAGTATCTACTTGCAAGGAGCTGTAATATCCATACAGAATTCAGAGGACAGAGTCATATATGCCAAATGAGCCATTTATACTTTTTCATGTGTAAATCCTATTTGAATGCTTTACTGTATTTCCATGTTGATATCAGGCAAGTAGCTCACTTAAATAAAAAAGTTAAATGATGCCAATTCAATTATTTGGTAAACTTCAAAGCAATTTCAAATCAATAGCAGTCATAGGGATCTCAAATGTTTGTTTTTTTAAAAAAATATTTGTGTCTCAGCCTTAGAGGAAGGCAAAAGCAACCCCCTCTGAACAAGTCTTGCCCAAAACAAACACACAAACAAAAAACCAAACACCTTGTGATAGGTTCACATTAGTGTTGGCATAATTCAGAAACAGCTTGAAGGCACACAGCAATGAATGCATTGTCAGTTAGATGTTCCCCTCATATTACTAAGCTAGGCCAGTACAAGGGCTGGCCCTGGGAATCAGAGACTGAAAAGATCCCCTCATGCTAGCAACTGATGTAAGCTATCATGAAAGCACAGAAAATACTTATTTAATCTGTTATTATTTACTTTCAACAAATGAAAGGGATGCCTGTGGTATTTTCTGCTTCATATACCAAAATAACATGGCTAGCATTAGGTCCTATGTATCTTGATGTTACACTAAAGGCAAGAAAATGTCTTGGGTTGGCCTTCTTCATTACAGAGCTACCCATTGGACTTGATAGCCCTTCAAAACAATAATGACTTTCCTACCTTCAGTGCAACCACATACTTTTTCCACTGTTTCACAATTGCCAGTTATTTCAGCTATGCCCCCTGCTCTGCATTGCAGACTTCCTTGTGTGACTTTTTAATGAGGAAAAGGGGAGAGACATTTCCTTGTAACTTAGGTTTTCATGTTATAGATTCTGCAAAATCTCTGTTGCAAAATGGAAGATCTAGAGTCAACTGGTTGAAACAGCCTAATAAAGGAAGTACCATTAAAATGTATGACATGGAGTTTCCAGGGGGTAAGAAGAATTCATCTTCAGAATCTATGCCATTTGTTTTAGCTATTTGTTCAACATAGTTGCCCACCCTGGCATTAAAGTCTCCAAGAATAATTATAATAGCTTTATGGTAAAGTTTTCCCAGAGTCTCAGCAAAGCTATAAAGGGATTCCCAAAATGAGGCTGAGTAATATTTAGAGTTCTTAGTTGGCATATATAGATTTACCACCACGACGTTTAATGTATGTCCAACTCTAATTTGAAGGCCCAGAGCTGATAAGGATTCTGTGAAGTTTACTGCTTCATAGTGTGCTTCTAATTTAAGGGAAGCAAAAATTGCTAATCCACCGACTGGTCTTCCTC